>NC_143153.1:10977603-11002980 GCF_041381405.1 Jatropha curcas
GAATAAACGATCGACATAACGTTTAAGAGAGGATAGAAAATCTTTTTAGCTTTTCTTGTGGTTAGGTTGGATTAGCTACTTCTTCGTTCCTTTTTCTGACATGGATAAATAAATGAGGTGTAAATCTTTTATTGGCTTGGTCCATAGGTGGGGACAGGGACCAAGTCCAGTCAAGTTTTTCAATGAGAGAAAAAATCCAATTAGTAAATCTTTACTTTTTCACTGATTTTAAAAGTTTCTTATCTAAGTTTTTTGTCACTTATGGACCTAAAAAAACCAAATCAGCAATCAAATGGACATAATCAAATTTAAAAAAAAAAAAAAACTAAAAGGAAAGTGAAAGGAAACCATTTCAAATCTGCGAGAGCAAACCGGAGTAACTCTGAGATGCATTCAGATAATCCAAAGCTGTCTCTATCACTCTAATTGCAGATTTATCCTTAAATTCTTGAAAACTCAAAATACTTTATTACCATTAACCATGTTTTGCATTATTCTAGGATCCCTCCATATTTCTACCACAACTACCAATTAAATTGTAGATTATAAGATAGAGTTTTCTCTTTTATGTATCTTTTAACTTTTTTATTTATTTTAAGTATTAATAATTGCAAATAAATATTTAAGACAACTTACTTAGACCGAGTCCATGTCTTTACATATGGACCAATCCAATAAGAAAATTACACATCATTTATTAATTCAATATCAAAAAAAGGAACTTTAGTTTAACTTTGGTTAATGTTTTTTCGGGATGTTCAAGTTGAAAGATTAGAACATAACACACCAATACCAACGATTTTAAAGGTTCAAATAAATCAAGGTGTAGCAATTCTAAACGTCTAGAAGTAGAAACCATGCCTTTAGATTTGAAAGATATTCTGGTTTGTTTGCCCAACTGACGAGCATCACAAATGTGATCTTTTTCGAAATTAAGCTTTGGTAAACCACGAACCAAATCTTACTCAGACAGTTTAGAAATAAGGTGCATGCTTGCATGTCCAAGTCTTCTATGCCATAACCAACTAGAATTGTCAATAGAAACTAAGCATATGTCTAGGTTATGCACATCAGAAAGGTCTATTAGGTATATGTTTCCAAACTTTTTTCCAACAAATAAAGTTTTATTATCATGCATATTCTGAACTTCATAATAAGAGGGTTCAAAGATCACTCTTCTATTTTTATCACAAATCTAACTCACACTTAACAAGTTTTAATGTAATCCTTTTACTAAGCATACATCTTCTATTGAAGGATTAGAACCTAACAGACCAATACCAACGATTTTACCTTTTGCTTTCTACCCAAAGCTTAATGTACCTCCCTTTTTCTTTTCTAATCTGGTGAATTTCTTTCTATCACCAGTCATATGCCTAGAGCAAGTACTATCCATGTGCCACATTTTTGTTTTCAGCTCACTCCTTAGGCACACCTGAAAAGATCAAGCAGATTTAGGTACCCAACTCATATTGGGTCCTGAAGGGTTAGTGGTACTAGGTGTATTCAGCTTACTATGATTTTTCTTTTTATTGAGACTATTAGATATCTGATGTTCTAAAGTCACAACATTAGAAACAACATTTTTCTTAGTAGAAACATGATTCTGTTTAAAAATGCAATCATAGCTAAAACTTGTCTTTTCTTTAAAAAACGATTCTGAAATTGATTTTAGAATTCTAATCTTAGTTTTTAAAAATTCATTTTCAGAATTCAGATTCTTACATTTTTCTTCAAAGTGTTTCAAATTTTTAGAAAATCTATTATTACAATTCTTAAGATCTTTGATCTCTATTATAAGATCTTTGCATGTAACTTCTTGATAAAAAGCATCTTTTAAATGATTAGATTCAGTTTTTAACTTTCTGAAATCTTTCTGTAGAACTTTATGCTTTCTAACAAGCTTTTCAAATTCATTGCAAAGGTTATTATAAGTATCTAAAAGATCATTTTCTGATTCAGGTTCAGAAATACTTACATTGCTTTCTTGATGCTTTTGGACCGTTGCATCTGTTTCATCAACTTTTTGTGTTGAAGTCAGAGTGCTGATTTCCTTGGAGTCAGAATTGATAGTGGCCACCAGACAGATATTTGCAGTTTCTTCTTGGTCACTTTGGCTTTTAGAATTCAAATCATCTAAATCACTCCAAGCGGCTACGAATGCCTGCTTCAGCTTTTCTTTCTTTGGCTTCTTTTCAGTTTAGGATAGTTAGGCTTGATATGTTCGGGCTTGTTGCATTCATAACAAACCACTTCAGAAGGTTCTTTCTTAAGCAAGTTGCTATTTTTAGGTGGAAAGTTCTTTTTAATAAACTTTTTTTGTGGCCTTCCACTCTTTTTATAGAACTTTTTAAATCTCTTAGCAACAAGTCTAAATCATCACTATAAAGATCAGAAGAACTTTCTTCACTGGAAACTACTTTCAAAACCAGTCCTTTCTTTTTCTTATCTTCCACAGTCAAAGAAGATTTCATTTCTTTTGAAACAATAGCTCCTATAAGATGATCATAAGTAACGGGATTCTCTTTGTAATTCATAACGGTTCCTATAAAATCCCATTTTTTAGGTAGAATTCTAAGGATTTTCTTAACAAGCTCATCTTCTGAAATTTCCTTTCTGAGATTTCTCAAAGGATTTACTATATTGGTGAATCTAGAATTTAATTCAGCAATAGTTTCTCCTTCCCTCATACTAAACATTTCATATTCTCTCCAAAGGATATTTATTCTGGATTCTTTCACTCTATCCGTACCCTCATAGGTAACTCTAAGTTTTTCCCAAACTTCTGTTGCAGACTTATATCCAGACACTTTGTTATTATGTTAGATCTAAAGCACAATGAAGAATATTAATAGCTTTTGCATTTATAGAAATATCATTCGAATCAGCACCTGTATATTCTTCTTCTGATTTTCTAATTCTCTCATTTTCTACATTTTCATAGGAATCGAGGACCAGTAATGACGTTCCTCCAGCAGTTTATGTCCGCTGATTTTATGAAATTTTCCATTTTGGTTTTCCAATAAGAGTAATTAGAACCATTGAACAAAGGAGGTCTAACGACAGACTGACCTTCTAAAGAAGTAAGAGGAAGTGGGGCTGCCATGGGATCTTATCTCTTAAGCTGTTAAGCTTTGGTAAGTCAAGAGCCAAAGTTTGATACTAGATTGTGGGTCCCATATGTGTATGGCACAACCCAAGAGTGGGGTGAATTGGGTTTTCAAAAAAAATAATTTAACTTTAAAAACAAACTCAGAATTCTATAGCAACGGAAAAGTAATGCACTTGTGAGAATAAGTTATTGATTAGAACTTCCTCACAATGCCCTTATGCAAAAAATAGAAAGACTTTGCAAAGTATAGTTTTTAATTAGAACTGCTTCACAATTTTTTTTGCAATATCAAAACTACTTTATGAAGGAAAGCTATTATGTTTAGAACTTCCTCATAAAGTGTAGATAAATATAAAAGAATATGTGAGAGACAGTTATTGAAATCTAAACTGCTTCACAAAGCTTCAATCAAGATTAGAAAACTGATTAGAAACCCAAGTAGTGAAATATACTGAAAATAGAAGAACAATTTAGAACTTGGTATATTCACTGAGTAGAAGTCCAGAGTTCTACTATTCATAAAAGATAAAGCTTATTCCAGTTTAGAACATCAAAACCATAACAACTTTTAGCATTTCTAAAATATAAACAGAAGTGCAAGTAAAATAGTATCAAGCAGAAACTTCAGAAAGTAAAAAGATCAACACAGTGATTTATAGTGGTTCGGCACTGACTCGCCTAAATTCACTCCCCAAGACTCATCTTGAGATCCTCAACTATGTTATCTCTTTTCAAGGGTAAGAGACAAACTAACAGTACAAGGCAATAGATCAACTCCTAGATCTGCCCTTTGTCCCACTAGATTTTCCAAAGGTTCTAGTTAACCTCAACCCTTTTATTTTCGACAGAGAACAGAAACTCAAATCAAGACATTAGAATCTCTCTCACGGAGAAGGTCGCTTGATAACCTATTTCACAATAGCTTTTAGCCTAAGCTATTATGCAAAAGTTTATCAAATAAACACCTGTCTACTAAAGATTACAGAATCTAAATAGACAGACAGAAATGCAAATATAAGCACAGGAAAAATAGTTTTTAACATTAGAAAATCGTTTTAGAAATTAGAACTGTTTTTCAAAAGAAGTTGTTATAAAATTTATTTTCTCTTTTAAAAATAAAACGCAAAGTATTAAGATGAAAAGAAATAAAGGGGGTTGAGAATAAGTTTTGAGAGATAAAAAATATGATCAATGGACGAACACTCTTAATAACTCTTTTCTCCCACGTCTTTTAAAGAAAAGACGCCTTTTATAGAGGGCGATGAGAATCTCGTATTTAGAAAGTAAAATCTCTTTTTCAAATCAGAATATTGGCTTTCCATTTTTAGAAGATACGGAGATCTTTGTTACCAAAAATTCTTTTGAGTCAATATTCTTTCTTTTTGGTAAGCGAATAAGAGAAAATTTAACTTTTCTTTAAGAACAAAATTTTTGAAAATAAGGATTTGAAAATCTTCTTCGAAATAGTTATTTACCAAAAACGATTGAGATAAAATCTCATTCATTTAGGTAAGAAGATAAAATGAAGATTTTGGATTTCTTTAAAAGATTTGTTTCCGAAAATGAACACATAAAGATTTTATTCGATATATTCTATTAACAAAATTGTTTGAGACAAAGTCTCTTTAATTTAGGTAAGCAAATAAATTTCGAACCTTTATGAAAATAATTTTCGAAAAACTAAAATAAGCTTTTTCTAAGATATTTATTATAAAAAATGGTTGAGACAAGATCTCATCCATTTTACGTAAAAGAATTAAGGAATGAAAAAGCTTTTAAATTTTTAAGGAAATATTTTCGAAAATCCTTTTGATAATGAGATAAGAAATTAATTTTGAGCTTATAAATGAATGTTCTCTCTATCCTATAATAAATCCTAAAAATCTAACCACTAAGGTCTTCAATAGTCTTCATGATCCTTGAAATTAGAGGACTTGCCTTGTTTATTTATTACTTTCCATATATAATCTGCATAAAATATTATTAGTACAAATAACATAATTTAAATTTATTTATTTTGTTTTAATCATCAAAATCTCGAGATAAATATTTGACCTTTGAGCGAACATCATTTTAAGCCAAGAATTTAATTTTAAGATAAAACATGACTAGAGTAGAAAATAACTCAAAATATCACAAGTTTCATAAATAATGATTGTTTCTAATCTTGCTTATAATTATGCAACCATATTAAGCTAAAAAAATAAATAAAAACAAAAATTTTGACTAAAATTTCCCTTTCCTCAATTTTATTGTAGCACATTGTCCCTCATGTGCCTAAAATCAATTTCCCAAACTTATTATCAAGAATGTGGCAAAAAAATAAGAGGGTTAAGAAACCATTACCACCATTGTATTGAAAAATACAATAAGAATAAAGGAAAAGATATAATAAGAGCCAGCCACCGGAAAATGTCAATCTACGAAAAGAAACACAAAAGAAAACACAAAATATCCAAAATACTTGACGGAAACATGAACAATGTCTGAAGTAAGTAATAATAAAAAGAAATTCAACTCAATATAATAAGAAATATGAAAAACAAAACAATTAAAAAACACAATCATTCTACAAATGGTGGAGGTGGGTGTGGCTGCACAACTGTATCACTGTTTGGAGCTGATTATTGATCCCATGATATTGGTCTTGCATGGTATCCATCCTACTAGAGAATCCCATGCATAAGCTCTATGGACTAGAACCGGTAAAAAACCATGGTCTCCATCCCCTGAAAATGAGCATCAAACATGTCCATTCTAGACATCATGCGCGTAAGAACTTCTTCATTAGACAAGTCGGTTGTTCCCTAAAAATAAGGGCCAGCTCCATATGTACCTACACCAGAAAAGTACCCTTATGTGGAATATCCTCCTCCATGTTAGCATCATCCCCCTCCTCATGATCATTCTCGTCATCATCTGTACGTCTGACCATACGAAACGTATCACTTATTTTCTCTACTATCTTCATGTAGTGCATAACATCGATATCAATGTGAGTGCTCTTTCCTCCTTCCAAACTATCATAAAAACGACGGACAGGATCCCATGCTTTAATATAAGACCCAATCCGTGTAACAAAATAACCCATCATAATAGCACCCTTATCCGCCCTAACAATTTTAGCCCAACACTGACAGAGCCAATACCCCACATTCAAATGTAACCCCTGATCAATAGCTCAGATAAAGTATAATTCATTCAAACTCAACACACCATCACTTTCACTCCTCCTAAATATTGTGCTAGATAGGAATTTATGAATATACCTATATATTGGGTGTTGGCTCAAAGGTCAATTTTATCTTGAGATTTTAATGATTTAGCAAAATAAATAAATTTAATTATTTTATCTGTGCTAATATTATTTTATGCAGATTTATTTATTTTTAAATATGGAAAATTATAAATAAGGCAAATTCCTACACATGCAAGGATAATTGAAGATCATGAAGACCATTGAAGATTTTAGTGGTTAGTATTTTAGGATTTGATGCAGGATAGAGAGAATACTCATTTATAAGCATAAAAATATTTCTTCTCTCTCTCAAAAATAATTTTCGAAAAGTTTCCTTGAAAATAAAAAATCTTGTTCTTTTATTAGCTTACCTAAATGAAAGATATTTTGTATTAATCATTTTTTGTAACAAAATTTTTGAAAAAAAAGATTTTTATACTTTTCATTTTCGGAAACTATCTTTATAAAGATCTTGCTTTTATCCGCTTACCTAAATGAAAGAGATTTTGTCTTAATCATTTTTGGTAACAAAATATTTTGAAAAAGATTTTTATATTTTTATTTTCGGAAACTATTTTTAAGGAAAGTCTAAAATCTTACTTCTATTCGTTTACCTTAAAAGAAAAGATTTTGACTCAAAACATTTTTGGTAACAAGATCTCTATATCTTCTAGTTTTGGAAAGTCAATATTCTTATTTAAAAGATAGAGACTTTACTTTCTAAAACGGGATTTTCATCCCTCTATAAAAAGGCGTCTTTTCCTTATAAAGACGTGGGTTTTTGTTTTAAGAGTAAAAGTCCATTGATCAAATATTTTAATCTCTCAAAACTTGCTCTTAACCCCTTATTTCTTTTCATCTTATTGCTTACGAATTATTTTTTTAGAGAAAAGAAAATTTTATTACAACTTCTTTTGAAAAACAGTTATGTCCTTTAAAACGATTTTCTCATCTTTATTTCTGTTTTTCCTGTGCTTATATTTGCATTTCTCTCTATCTATATAGATTCTGTAATCTGTTGTAGACAGGTTTTCATTTGAAAAACTTTTGTGTAACAGCTTAGGTGAAAAGATATTGTGAAATAGGTTATCAAGCGACCTTCTGTTTGTGTGAGATTCTAATGTCTTCATTTGAGTTTCTGTTTTCTACAAAAACAGAAAGGGTTAAGGTTGACTAAAACCTTTAGAAAATCTAGTGGGACAAAGGGTGGATCTAGGTGTTGATCTATTGCATTGTACTGTTGGTTTGTCTCTTACCCTTGAAAAGAGATAACATAGTGGAGGATCTCAAGATGAGTCATGAGGAGTGGATGTAGACGAGTTAGTGCCAAACCACTATAAATCGCGGTGTTAATCTTTTTATTTTCTGAAGTTCTACTTGATACCATTTTACTTACACTTCTGTTAATCTTTTAGAAATGCTAAGTTGTTAATGGTTTTTTTATTCTAAACTCGAATAAGCTTTATCTTTATTGAACATTAGAACTCTGGACTTCTGCATTGTGAATATACCAAGTTCTAATCTATTCTTCAATATTCAGTATATTTCATAATTTGGGTTTTAATCAGTTTTCTAAGTTTACTTAAAGCTTTGTGAAGCAGTTTATAAATTCAATAACTGTCTCTCATATACTCTTTAATATTTGTCTACACTTTATGAGGTTAATAACTTTCCTTCGTAAAGTATTTTTGAAATTGATTAAGATATTGTGAAGCAGTTCTAATCAATAGCTGCTCTTTGCAAAGTCTTTCTAATTTTTGCATTGAGCTTTGTGAGGAAGTTCTAATCTTAATAACTTACTCTCACAAATGCATTCTATTTCCGCTGCAACAGAATTCTGATTTTGTTTTTGAAAGTTAAATTTTTATTTTTAGAAAACCCAATTAACCCCCCTCTTGGGTTGTGCCGTACATATACAGGACCCACAATCTGGTATCAGAGTTTTGGCTCTTAACTTACCCAAGCTATTAAGCTTGGGAGAAAGATCTCCTGGCAGCCCCACTTCCTCTTACATCTTTAGAAGGTCAATCTGTTTCTAGACCACCTTTGTTTAATGGGTCTAATTACTCTTATTGAAAAACCAGAATGGAAAATTTCATAAAATTAGTTGACATAAACTGCTAGAGAAACGTCATTACTGATCCTCATATTCCTATGAAAATTGTAGAAAATGAGAGAGTTAGAAAAACAGAAGAAGAATATACTGATGCTGATTAGAATGATATTTTTATAAATGCAAAAGCTATTAATATTCTTTTTTTTGCATTAGATCCAATAGAATACAAGAAAGTGTCTGGATGTAAGTCTGCAACGGAAGTCTGGGAAAAACTTAGAGTTACCTATAAGGGTACTGATCGAATGAAGGAATTCAGAATTAATATCCTTTGGAGAAAATATGAAATGTTTAGTATGAAAAAAGGAGAGACTATAGTTGAAAGAAATTCTTGATTCACCAATATAGTTAATCCTTTGAGAACTCTCAGAAAAGAAATTTCAAAAGATGAGCTCGTTAAGAAAATCCTTAGAATTCTTCCTAAAAAATGGGATTCTATAGGAACTGTTATGAATTACAAAGAGACTTCCGTTACTTTTGATTATTTGATAGGAGCTCTTGTTTCAGAAGAGATGAAATCTTCTATGACTGTAGAACATAAGAAAAAGAAAGGACTGGCTTTGAAAGTAGTTTCTAGTGAAGAAAGTTCTTCTGATCTTGATAGTGATGATTTAGCACTTATTGCTAAAAGATTCAAAAAGTTCCATAGAAAGAGTGGTAGGCCATAGAAAAAGTTTATCAAAAAGAACTTTTCACATAAAAGTAGCAACTTGCCAAAGAAAGAACCTTCTAAAAGTGGTTTGTTATGAGTGCAACAAGCCCGACCTAAACTAAAAAAGAAGTCAAAGGAAGAAAAGTTAAAGTAGGCATTCGTAGTTGCTTGGAGTGATTCAGATGTTTCTAATTCTGAAAGCGAAAGTGACCAAGAAGAAATTGCAAATATTTGTCTAATGGACACTATCAATTCTGACTCCAAGGAAATCAGCACTCTGACTTCAACACAGAAAGCTAAAAGTATTGAAACAGATGCAACGGTCCAAAAGCGTGAAGAAAGCAATGTAAGTTTTTATGAACCTGAATCTGAAAATGATCTATTAGATACTTATAATAACCTTTGCATTGAATTTGAAAAGCTTGTTAAAAGCATAAAGTTCTAAAGAAGGATTTCAGAAAGTTAAAAACTGAATGTAATCATTTAAAAGATGCTTTTTTATCAAGAAGTTAAATGCAAAGATCTTATCATAGAGATCAAAGATCTTAAAGATTGTAATGATAAATTTTCTAAAAATCTGAACACTTAGAAGAAAAATGTAAGGATCTGAATTCTGAAAATGAATTTTTGAAAATTGAGATTAGAATTCTAAAGTCAATTTCAAAATCATTTTCTAAAGAAAAGACAAGTTCAAGCTATGATAGCATTTCAAAATAGAATCATGTCTCTAATAAGAAAAATGCTATTTCTAATGTTGTAACTTTAGAACATCAGAAATCTGACAGTCTCAATAGAAAGAAAAATCATAGTAAGCTGAATACACCTGTTACTACTAACCCTCCAGGACCCAATATGAGTCGGGTACCTAAATCTGCGTGATCTTTTTAGGTGTGCCTAGGAGTGAGCTGAAAACAGAAATGTGGTACATGGACAGCGCTTGCTCTAGGCATATGACTGGTGATAGAAAGAAATTCACTAGATTAGAAAAGAAAAAGGGAGGTACAGTGAGCTTTGGAGACAAAGCAAAAGGTAAAATCGTTGGTATTGGTGTGTTAGGTTGTAATCCTTCAATAGAAGATGTATGCTTAGTAAAAGGATTACATTACAACTTGTTAAGTGTGAGTTAGATTTGTGATAAAAATAGAAGAGTGATCTTTAAACCCTCATATTATGAAGTTCAGAACATGCATGATAATAAAACTTTATTTGTTGGAAAAAAGTTTGGAAACATATACCTAATAGACCTTTCTGATGTGCATAACCTAGACATATGCTTAGTTTCTATTGACAATTCTAGTTGGTTATGGCATAGAAGACTTGGACATGCAAGCATGCACCTTATTTCTAAACTGTCTAAGTAAGATTTCGTTCGTGGTCTGCCAAAGCTTAATTTCGAAAAAGATCACATTTGTGATGCTCGTCAGTTGGGCAAACAAACCAGAACATCTTTCAAATCTAAAGGCATGGTTTCTACTTTTAGACCTTTAGAATTGCTACACCTTGATTTATTTGGACCTGTTACTCCTTCTAGTCTTGGAGGAAAGTTCTATGCATTTATTATTGTAGATGATTACTCTAGATTCACCTAGACACTCTTCCTTGGAAATAAGGATGAGTCATATGACATGTATGTTCATCTTTGCAAGAGAATACAAAATGAGAAAGGGTACAACATCTCTGCGATTAAAAGTGATCATGGAGGAGAATTTGAAAATCAAAAATTCGATGCTTTTTGCAAAGAGTCAGCAATTTTCCATAACTTCTCAGCACCTAAAACACCCCAACAAAATGGAGAAGTGGAACGCAAGAATAGAACACTTCAGGAAATGGCCAGAACCTTGCTGAGTGATTCTAAATTACCAAAGTATTTCTAGGTAGAGCCGTTAAGACTGCCTGTTATATTCTAAATAGGGCTTTGGTAAGATCTAAACTTAAAAGACTCCATATGAGCTATACAAAGGTAGAAAACCAAATATTGGTTACTTTCATAATTTTGGGTGTAAATGTTTTATTCTAGATAACAAGAAAAATCACCTTGCCAAATTTGATGTTAAATCTTATAAAGGAATTTTTCTAGGATATTCTAGTAATAGTAAAGCATATAGGGTGTTTAATAAGAAAACTCTAGTTGTAGAAGAATCTCTTCATGTTGTGTTTGATGAATCTGACTCTACTTCTAGAATTTTAGAAAATGATGATGTTGTAGATTTTAATCAAGAAAAGCAGAATGAACAATCAGAACAACTAGACAGCCAGAAAATGAGCAGAACGTTAATAATCAGGCTGAACCAGAAGATGAACATGAAGATCAGAACGCAATTGAAAGTCAAATACCAGAAATAGAAAATGAAAATTCTCAATTACCAAAAGAATGGCGATTTAACAGGTATCATCCTCAAGAGGACATCATAGATAATCCTTCAGAAAGGATGATGACTAGAGCTCAATTTAAGAGATATTTTGGTAATGTTGCTTTCATTTCTCAATTAGAACCTAAAAAATTAGAAGATGCTCAAAATGATGAAAGTTGGATTCTTGCTATGCAAGAAGAACTAAATCAATTTGAGATAAACCAAGTTTGGAAACTTGTTTCTAGACGTAAAAACCATTTTGTTATTGGAACAAAATGGGTGTTTAGAAATAAGCTTGATGAACAAGGTAATATTGTGAGAAACAAAGCAAGGTTAGTGGCTCAAGGGTACAGCAAAGAGGAAGGCATCGATTTTGATGAGACCTTTGCTCCAATTGCTAGACTTGAGGCCATTAGAATGCTTTGTGCATTTGCACGCTTTAAAAACTTCATATTATATCAGATGGATGTGAAAAGTGCTTTTCTAAATGGCTTTCTAAATGAAGAAGTGTATGTAGAACAACCACCTAGTTTTGAAGTCTATGATAAACCAAATCATGTTTACAAACTTACTAAAGCTCTTTATGGTTTGAAACAAGCTCTTAGAGCTTGGTATGAAAGATTAAGTAAGTTTTTATTAGAAAATGGTTTTTCTAGAGGAAAGGTTGATACTACACTATTTATTAAAAATAAAGCACATGATATTCTAGTTATGCAAATCTATGTTGATGACATAATCTTTGGTTCTACTAATGATCTTCTTTGTAAGGAATTTTCTAAGATTATGCAGGGTGAATTTAAAATGAGCATGATGGGAGAATTAAATTTCTTCTTTGGACTTCAAATCAAAGAATGTGATAATGGAATTTTCATAAACCAAGGCAAGTATACTCGAGAATTGTTGAAACGGTTCAAAATAGAGAATCCCAAGGTATGTAGTACACTAATGAGTCCATCCTAAAAATTAGAAAAAGATGAAAAAGGAAAGGATGTGGATATTAAATTGTTTACAAGTATGATTGGTTCTTTACTATATCTAACTGCAAGCAGACCTGACATTCATTTTAGTGTTTGTTTATGTGCTAGATTTTAATCATGTCCCAAAGAATCTCATTTAATTGCTGTAAAAAGAATTCTAAGATATCTTTGTGAAACTTCTAATTTGGGTCTGTGGTATTCTAACATTTGATCTTGTTGGGTATAGTGATTCTAATTTTGCAGGAAGCAGAATAGATAGAAAAAGCACGTATGGAACTTGCCAGTTTCTAGGTAGCGCCCTTGTATCATGGTTTAGCAAGAAACTGACATCTGTTGCTCTTTCTACTGTAGAAGTAGAATATATTGCTGCTGGAAGTTGTGTTGCACAAGTTCTGTGGATGAAGCAACAATTGGCAGACTATGGTCAAAAATTAGAAACAGTCTCAATTAAATGTGACAACATAAGTACCATCAACTTATCAAAGAATTCTATCCAGCATTCTAGAACCATGCACATAGAACTCAGACATCACTTCATACGTGATCATGTTCAAAAAAGTGATACAGTGATTGAGTTCATTCCGACAGAAAAGCAATTGGCAGATATCTTTACTAAACCTTTAAGTGAAAGCCAATTCTGCTTAATCAGAAGAGAACTCGGTATGTTAGTTCTAAACTCTTAACTTTAGAACTCTGTAAGTATGTTCTAAAATGCTTTCTATATTTGAGATTGAAAGACTTGCTCTGCATTATGTTTTGATATTCTACTCTGTGTGATTTTGAAAAATGTTTTTGTCTAAAAGAGATGCATAATGCTCTGATGTGAGATTCTAATGTCATTATCAGATTCTATTTTTAGACAAAATTAAAAACAGTCAATTTCTTTTATTTTATTTTGTTGTGTGTTTATTTTATTTATTTTGTAATTATTTTATTGTGTTTTGTGTCTTTATTTTATCTTGTTTTGGCTTTTTTTTTTAAAAAATATTTGAGTCGGTTTAAATTTCCTTAAAACCGTTTTTATTCATTTAAATTTTCTTTTTTATTATAACTTCTCTTTTAAGTGTTTCTTTCTTTCCTAAATTTTTATAACTTCTTTAGATTAATCACTTCTCTCTTCTATTAAAATTGTTTTCTCTTCTCTATTCCCTTCTCACAACGAAACCCTAAACTCTTTCTGCTTCAAAAACCCTAAATATGGCCAGATCAAGTTCTACTTCTTCCTCCTCTGATTCATTAACAGAACAAGAACTTCAACTTCTTAAGAGATTATCTAAGAAATACGAACAGAAAGAATCAGGACAGAAGAAATCTGCTGAGGAATCGAGTTCAAAGAAAGACAAATCGAAAAGTAAAACTGAAAAATCAAAAGGGGAAGAAAAATTGAAGGAACGGGTCTCTAGTTCTCGCAGCAAAGGTAAAGCCATTTTATCTCCTCATCCTCTTTTGCGTTCATATGTTAGTGACTGGAAGTTCTTTAGAAAAGAAGAATTCAACTTTAGGGAACTATTTGAGTTCCAAGGATGGATGGAGTTTTTGTCCTTAAATAGGCCTTGCTATGAGAATTTGATAAAGGAATTTTATGGCTCTCTCAAAGCCACTAGTTCAGAGACACTGTCTGTGAAAATCGAGGGTGAAACCAAAGTGTTATCTTACACTGATTTGAGTGAAATTTTCAAAATACCTAATACTGGGTTTAGGGTAACATAGATTAAGAATATCTTTAGGGTAAATGGCTATAAAAAGGAATAGTTTGTAAAGAAAATTGTTAGGAAAGGTTCTGCGGAAAAACAAAATGTGTTTGGGTGCTCTAATTTGAATGACAGTATGAAGTGGTTGTATAAGCTTATTCATTTTATTTATCCAAAGAGTGGTTCGCTCACTTATGTAAATCAAGTTGAACTATGCTTAATGTGGCATATAATTGAAAAGAAACCTTTCAATCTGTGTCATATTATTTTTGACAAAATGCAGAACAACCCTAAAAAATTACCCTATGGTATGGTGCTTACCCTTGTTTTTGAGTTTTTGAAAGTGGATTTAGATAATAGTGAGGGTCACAGTGTTTTGAAGTTGGATAGTGGATCTTTGAAACTAAAGGATGGAGAAGATGAAGAAGAAAAGAAAAAAAAATTAGAAGAAGAGAAAAAGGAAGAAACAGAAAAAGAAAAGGAGACAGCAGCTGAGGTTGAGATAGAAACAAAAAAGGGGTTAGAAGAAGAAAAAGAGAAAGATGAATTTGAAACTGAAGAGAAAAAGGATTCTGTTGATCCTGGAAAAGAGACAGAAAAAGGAGAGGCAGTAAAAGTTGAGGAAGCTAGTGATGCTGATACAGAAAAGCTAGGATTAAGTGAAGAAGAAAAAGAGACTGAGGTTGAGGGTAAAAAGGAATCAGAGTTTCTGACAGCACAAAGGAGTAGAGAGGCTATGCTGGGCAAACTGGAAAAAGAACTCATTGAAGAGCATAATAAGGAGCTTGATGAGGCTGTCAAACAGAGTAAGGCTGTGATTGCACATAACCAGTCCCTCATTGAGTCTTTAGAAAAGATGAAAAATGTCAATGAGAGAAGGCTAGCTACTCTAAGGGTAAAGAGCACACCTTACACTCCTACCTTAGAAAAGCCAAAGAAAGTGAAGCACACTGCGGGAAAGCATAGAGTTCATGGAAGGAAGCCTCCTCTACATCCCTCTTCTAAACCTCCTGAGAGCCCTACTAAAATTTCTCCTGCACAGAATCTCAAAAGTTCTAAGAGACTTAGACTTGATTCCAAACCCCTCTGACTCCCTTCTAATCTGCTCTAACTATGTTTTGTGAACTATTTTCTGTTCTTTGTTTTAGTTCTTTATTTGTCTTTATAGTTTGTGTTATTTGAATTCTGTTTAAATTTTTTTGTTATTTTTGTTGTTTGTTTATTTGCTCTGTTTTTACTAACCCTCTTTTATGATGACAAAAAGGGGGAGAACACAGGATATTTTGGTGATTAAGTACCTGAAGCAGTATGTTATGTTACATTTTTAGTATTAATCTCTATATGCTTATCTTGTTCTAATATGTGTTATTTTATTTCCATATAAACAAAAAATAGAATATGGGCTATATGTTTTGTATGATGATTTGATAGGCTCTATTCTAACGTATGCTCTGCAAGTTAGATTAAGGACTTAGTTTCTAATTCTAATGTTAGTTTCTATTTCTTTTTGGTCTAATCATATGCTCTAATTATTAGACTTTAGAACTCAGTTTTTAATTCTAAATATATGTTCTAATATCAGTTTCTAAAACTATTTTCTATTCTAATCCCCACAGATATTTTAACTTATTCAAGGGGAGCTTTATATTAGTTCTAATTTTGCTTTATAATAAAATATGTTATATTTAGAACTTATAATTTATTAGCATGCATAAATTTAAGAGGAGCACATGATTTTATGTTTGATAAATTTATTAGTTTGTCATTATCAAAAAGGGAGAGATTGTTGGCTCAATGGTCAATTTTATCTTGAGATTTTGATGATTTAGCAAAACAAATAAATTTAATTATTTTATCTGTGCTAATATTATTTATACAGATTTATTTGTTTTTAAATATGGAAAATTATAAACAAGGTAAATTCCTACATATCCAAGGATAATTGAAGATCATGAAGACCATTGAAGATTTTAGTTGTTAGTATTTTAGAGAGAATACTTATTTATAAGTACAAAAATATTTCTTCTCTCTCTCTCAAAAATAATTTTCGTTTCCTTGAAAATCAAAAATCTCGTTCTTTAATTAGCTTACCTAAATGAAAGAGATTTTGTTTTAATCATTTTTGGTAACAAAATTTTTGAAAAAAAAAAGATTTTTATACTTTTCATTTTCAAAAACTATATTTATAAAGATCTTGCTTTTATCCTCTTACCTAAATGAAAGAGATTTTGTTTTAATCATTTTTGGTAACAAAATATTTTGAAAAAGATTTTATATTTTTATTTTCAGAAACTATTTTTAAGGAAAGTCCAAAATCTTACTTCTATTCGTTTACCTTAAAAGAAAAGATTTTGACTCAAAATATTTTTGGTAATAAGATCTCCGTATCTTCTAGTTTTGGAAAGTCAATATTCTTATTTAAAAGATACAGACTTTACTTTCTAAAACGAGATTTTCATCCCTCTATAAAAAGGTATCTTTTCCTCATAAAGACATAAGTTTTTGTTTTAAGAGTAAAAGTCCATTGATAAAATATTTTAATATCTTAAAACTTGCTCTTAAACCCCTTATTTCTTTTCATCTTATTGCTTCACGAATTATTTTTAAGAGAAAAGAAAATTTTATAACAACTTCTTTTGAAAAACAGTTATGTCTTTTAAAACGATTTTCTAGTCTTGATTTATGTTTTTCCTGTGCTTATATTTGCATTTCTCTCTGTCTATATAGATTCTGTAATCTATTGTAGACAGGTTTTTATTTGAAAAACTTTTGTGTAATAGCTTAGGTGAAATGCTATTGTGAAATAGGTTATCAAGCGACCTTCTCCTTGTGTGGGATTCTAATGTCTTGATTTGAGTTTCTGTTCTCTGCAAAAACACAAAGGGTTAAGGTTGACTAGAACCTTTGAAAAATCTAGTGGGACAAAAGGTAGATCTAGGTATTGATCTATTGCCTTGTACTATTGGTTTATCTCTTACCCTTGAAAAGAGATAACATAGTGGAGGATTTCAAGATGAGTCTTGGGGAGTAGATGTAGGCAAGTTAGTGCTGAACCACTATAAATCGATGTGTTAATCTTTTAGAAATGCCAAGTTGTTAATGGTTTTGTTATTCTAAACTCGAATAACCTTTCTCTTTATTGAACATTAGAACTCTGGACTTCTACATTGTGAATATACCGAGTTCTAATATGTTCTTTTATATTCAGTATATTTCACAATTTGGGTTTTAATGAGTTTTCTAAGTTTACTTAAAGCTTTGTGAAGTAGTTCAAGAATTCAATAACTGTCTCTCATATACTCTTTAATATTTATCTAAACTTTATAAGGTTAATAACTTTCCTTCGTGAAGTGTTTTTGAAATTGATTAAGATATTGTGAAGCAGTTCTAATCAATAGTTGCTCTTTACAAGGTCTTTCTAATTTCTGCATTGAGCTTTGTGAGGAAGTTTTAATCTTAATAACTTACTCTCACAACTGCATTCTATTTTCATTGCAACAAAATTCCAATTTTGTTTTCGAAAGTTAAATTTTTATTTTTAGAAAATCTAATTCACCCCCCTTGATAAGTATTAATTTTATAGTGTTTTTAATATAGTTTTTATTAGAATTTAGTAAGTTTTTATTACTTTAATTTGATTTTAAATCACTTCTAGTATAATTGTGTTCAAAAGCTTCCTTGATCTTTAATCCGCTTGGTCTAAGAGAAAATTGTAGGGATTTGGCGCAGAGAAGGACTTTATAATACAAAGCACTTAGCTTCTAGCACGCCCAGGCCATGCTAAAAGGCACAACTGTGCTAGAAGCAAAGGAAACCAAAGGAGAGACAGAAGAGAGCACGGCCAGGGTGTGTCAAAAGGCACGGCCGTGCTAAAATGGGACCAGGGCGTGTCAAGCATAGCACGCCCATGGCAACTCTAGGCACACTTCCAGAGAAAAGCACGCCCTGCCTGTGCTTTGTAGCACGCCCGTGTCTCAGTGCTTCACTAGACCGTGCTGCCTAGCACGCCCTGTGCTTCACTAGCCAGACTTCTAGACTAAAGCACACCCAGCCCGTGCCATGAAGCACGCCCGTGCTGCGCAGGCGGAACCAGCGTGGATTTAATACGCAAATCAAGCTTTTTCTCACATGGGCCGACTTCAGGGAGTTTCCTAAACACACTAAACAAGACCTGGACCTATTCTTGGAGAAAAAGGAGTCCTAATCAAGAAGAAATCAAGAGCCTAAACAGTCATGATCTTCTATAAAGGATTTTTGCACTAAATAAGGATTCTATTTCCTAAAAGGAGTCAGACTTGCCTTCAGGAACTCTATATAAAGAGAGGAACTTCTCATAACAAGTATCTCATTTTTTATGCAATTTCTTTACATAATTCTCTCTCTCAAAGATTTCAAGCATCAAATAATTGTGCCAAGATTCAAGGAAGCCATCAACATAGTTGTGATACAGTTTTTATTCTAAACTCTTCATCTTGTTTCTTTCTTTATTGACTGTTTTTAAATATGATGAATGATTCAAGTATGATTGAGTTTAATTTAATTACTATATCTAGCTAAACTCTTAAACTAGGGATTTGATGTAGTTTAATTCGATTTCAGTTTATAATATTAGATTTATTTTTCTTTGTTCTTGTTATAACTTATTATTGTGCTTAAGGCTTCCAGGCAGAAATTATTTCCCCTGGATTGAAATATTTTAATAATCATATTCGGGAGAAGGGTTATTGATATGAAAAAGATAATAATTTACTTGGGAATAATAACTTGATGCGGAAGCTATATGGTTTGACTCAAGGGGGGTTTTCATAAGTTAATAAAGTATTAAGTTGTGAACTCACAAAACAACCACAAAACCTAATGATCTGATTTATGTTTAATTTCACTATTAAAGATAGGTAATTAAACTGAATTAAAATAGCTAACAATAAATCGGGAGAGCTTGTTAGTAACTTTAGGGTTGTTTCTCCTACTTGAACAATTAAAGTTGATTAATGAACTAATAAGATAAGCTGGATAGAATTAAGTGAAATCAAATTCCCTAGTAGCTTAATCCTCTGATTTCTTTTCACCTGAATTTTGTGTTTGATCTCTTCTATTTTTACTTTAAATTTTATTTACCTTACAGTGAATCTCTCTTATCGTCGTCTAAATAATAATAGGTTAACATAATTTTGGTAATTGATAAACAATCCCTGTGGATACGATACTCTCTTACTCTATATTACTTGTTGCGATTTCGTACACTTGCGAAAAAACGCTGTCACCCCTCTTAGGTTGTGCCATATGTATATGGGACCCACATTGGCTTTCTCAGTTTTGAAACTTTAGAGTACCTAAGATTATAACCACTCAATCCAGTTAAGGTAATCCATTTACTGCTGGGTCTAAAATCCTTGGGGATAGTTTTTTGGGCACCCTTTGCAGGAAATCCAAAGATATGGATAACCTCATCTATTGACAATGTATAATTCTTACTAAAAAGTCTGAACTTGATTTTAGTAGGATAATTTTCATGCAACAAAAAGATATCACTTGAATAAAAACTTAAGAATTCCAATGTAAATGGTGCACAAACAAAATCCTTCATGGCAATAAATCTCTCCCACCCAATTCTTTTCAATGGTTCTAAAACTCAATCTATAAGGCCTACTTGTGCTAGAGCATTCTCATCAATGAAACGATTTGGAAGAATAGGCTGTGAAGAGAGTTTTTCATACCTTTCTTTTTGCTTTGGCAGGGTTAGAGGAAACGGTGGTGGAGGAGCAGTAGGAGGTGGTGGAGCAGTTTACGTTCCTCTTGAAGACCATGTTGTTGGTGGAGGAGGAGTAGGAGCCGGAGTGGGGGTCGTGGATTGGATTCTTGTTGCCACAGAAGCGGCAGATTTGCTTCTATTATAGCGTGGAGGCGTGGTGAAAATCTAAGAAAGAGAAGAAGATGAAGGGATGCTAAGGTGTTGGAGAGAAAATAAAAGAGAGAGGGTTAAGTGAGAAGTTGGGGTGTGCTCTTTGAAAGGTGAGGGAGGAAGAGGTTATGAGATTTTTAAAACGAGAGGGGATTTAGGGTTTTCGCAATAATCGAAAGGTCAAAGCACATTATTTTAAAAAGTGGGGTCTGCTGCGGGGCACAGGCATGCTGATTAGCATGGCTTGGGCGTGATAGGGCCTGAGTCTCAAGGATGGATGCAGCACGGGCCATGCTCAGGTGAGCACGCCCTAGGTTCGACATCTCCTTATAGCACGGGCGTGCTACCTGAGCACGACTGGGGCATGCTTGACTTTGAACCTGCAAGAGAAAACTGCACTTACCTGGCATGGGGATGCTGAATTGCATGGCTGGGGCATGCTAGAGACTAAACCTCAAAGAAACTTTCACCTTAAAACAGCACGGGTGTGCTATGTAGCATGCCCTTGAACCTCAGCTTGTCTAATTTTGCATTTAAGCTTTTTCGAATTTCACTTTACCTGAACAAGATTGTACGAAGAAATGAAGAGCAAGAATGATTAAAAATTTGAGAGAATGATTAAAAGAAATAATAAAATAAATAAAAAAATAAAAGAGTTTAAAGCCAAGAACATGGGTTGTCTCCAGTAAGCACTTTTGTTTAACATCATTAAGCTTGACTCACTTGACCCTTTTTAATACAAGGCCAAGGGACTCTTTTCCAGGTCAAAACTTCCTTCATTGTAGCCTCTCAATCTTTGAGCATTGACCTTAAAGCTCCCATTGCCTTTTACCCATTCAACTCCAAGAGGAAATATTTCCTTGATTATGAAAGGTTCGGTCTAACATGAGCGTAACTTACCTGGAAAAGGCAGAGTTTTGAGTTATAAAGCAACACTTTTTGCCCAACTTGCAGAGTCCTTTTTATGATCTTCTTGTCGTGCCATTACTTTGTCCTATCTTTGTACATTCAGGCACTTTCATAAGCATGAAGCCTCATTTCATCCATCATATTCAGCTGTAGCAGTCTTTTTTCACCTACTTCTTTAGCATTAAAGTTGAGAAATTTGATTGCACAATATGCTTTGTGTTCCAACTCTACAGGTAGATGACAAGCCCTACCATAAACCATTTGATATGGAGACATACCAATTAGAGTTTTGAATGCAGTGCTATAAGCTCAAAGTGCATCATCCAGCTTCTTAGACCAATCTTTTCTTGAATGTCCAACTATAATCTCTGATATCTTCTTGATCTATCGATTTGTCACCTCAACTTGCCCACTTATTTGTGGATAATATAGGGTACCTACACGATGAGTGACACCATATTTTGAAAGAAGAGAATCTAAGTACCTATTGCAAAAATGTTTACCACCATCCATGATTATTGCCCTAGGCATACCATGACGAGTAAAAATATATTTCTTAATGAAATTAATCACACTCTTGGCATCATTGTTAGGGAGAGCAACGACTTCCCACCATTTAGAGACGTAGTCCACTGCCACTAAGATGTATTGGTTAGAATAAGAAGAAGGAAAAGGTCCCATGAAATCCGAACCCCAAACATCAAATATCTCTACTTCAAGAATGTTGTTCAATGGCATATCATATCGCTTGGAAATATTCCCTAACCTTTGACAACAATCACAAAGATGAACAAAGTTAAAAGCATCTTTAAATAAGTTAGGCCAATACAAACCGCTCTCTAGAACATGTGCTGCTATTTTGTTTTCTCCAAAGTGTGTTCCACATTCCATTGAATGACAAAAGCGAAGAACACTTTCCATCTCTACTTCCGACATGCATCGTCTAAACATCTGGTCACTACAATACTTAAAGACGAAAGGCTCCTCCCAATAGTAATAATTAAGATAATGAAAGAATTTTTCTTTTGTTGATAAGAAAGAATGGGAGGAGTGATTTTGCAAGCAAGATAGTTAACCATATCCGCATACCATGGAGCATGTGTACTTGCTAAAAGGAGAAGATGTTCATGGGGGAAGTCTTCATTGATTTGTACCTCTTCTTGTCTTTCTTCCCCCAAATCAAGCCTAGATAAGTGATCAGCAACAAGGTTCTCGGTTCCTATCTTATCCCGAATCTCCAAGTCAAATTCTTGTAAAGAAGAACTTAACGAATTATTCTAGGTTTGCATCTTTCTTTTTTAATAAATATTTAATAGCTGAGTACTAAGTGTAAACAATTATTTTAGCTCTAATCAAATATGCTATAAATTTATCAAAAGCAAAAACAATAGCAAGCTCTTTTTCAGTGGTGGCATAATTAAGTTGTGCATCATTCAATGTACGACTAGCTAATAAATAACATGCAACTTCTTTTCTTTTCTTTGTCCAACAAAACCTCCTATAGCATGATCACTAGCATCACACATGAGCTCAAAAGGTAAGCTCCAATTTGGTGTAGCAATGATAGGAGCTGAGATTAATTCCTTCTTCAACCGCTTAAATGCATTCAAACACTCTTCGTTAAAATCAAAAGGAATATATTTAACTAGTAAATTATAGAGAGGTTTTGTGATTTTTGAAAAGTCTTTGATAAATCTCCTATAGAAACCTACATGACCAAGAAAACTTCTCATCCCCTTCCCTAAATTTGGAGGTGGTAACTTTTCAATTACCTCTATTTTGGCTTTATCCACTTCAATCCCCTTTTCTGAGATTTTATACCCTAAAACAATACCTTCACTAACCATAAAATGACATTTTTCCCAATTCAAAACAAGGTTAGTGTCCTCACATTACTGCATTACTAAAGAAAGGTTATAGAGACAAAAATCAAAAGAAGAAACCAAACACAGAAAAATCATCCATAAATACTTCAATGAATTTTTCAACCATATCAGAAAATATGGAAATCATACACCTTTGAAAAGTCACAGGTGCATTGCACAACCTAAGAGGTATTGTCCTAAAAGCAAAAGTACCATAAGGGCAAGTAAAAGTAGTCTTCTCTTGATCCTTGGAGCTATGGGTATTTGAAAATACAATGAATAACCATCTAGAAAACAATAGTAAGGATATCCTGTAACTCTTACAAGCATTTGATCAATAAAAGGTAAAGAGAAGTGACCTTTGCATGTTGCTTTGTTCAACTTTCGATAATTAATACATACACGCCAACCTGTGACAGTTCTAGTGTGCATCAACTTATTAGTTTTGTTTGAAATAACTGTCATACCTCCTTTCTTTGGAACAACATGAATAGGGTTTACCCAACTACTATTCGAAATTGGATAAATAATGTCAGCATCCAAAAGTTTTAAGATTTCAGCTTTGACTACTTCCTTCATGTTTGGATTTAATCTCCTTTGATGCTAAATTGTAAGCTTGTAGTCTTCTTCCATCAAGATCTTATGCAGGCATACACTTGGATTTATCCCCTTTAATTCTGAAATTGACCATCCTAAAGCCTTCTTATGCTTTCTAGAACCTACAACAACCTTTTCTCTCGATCAAGTGATAAGTGAGAAGAAATAATAATAGGGAAAGAGTTTTTCTCAACTAAGAATGCATACTTTAAATGAGATGGAAGTTGTTTCAATTCTTGCTTTGGTGGTTCACTCTCTTCCTCACCTTTGATGCTTTGAATATTAATATTAATTTCACCTTTATCAATGGTCAATTTATCTTTAACATGCAAGGTGTCTTTTACACAATCATCAATAACATCAATTCTAAAGCAATCATTATACTCCATAGGAAGCTTATAAGATTTATGAACATCAAAAACAAATTCCTCTTAACGTACCCTTAAAGTTAACTTACCTTCATAAACATCAATCAAAGCTCTTGCAGTTGCAAGGTAGGTCTTCCAAGGATTAGGGATCCTTCTCTATCTTCATCAATGTCAAGGATAACAAAATCAATAGGAAAAATAAATTTACCTACCTTGACGAGCACGTCTTTTACAATTCCCCTTGGATATTTGATTGATCGATTCGCCAATTGTAAAGAAATCCTTGTTGATTTTAGCTTCCCATCCCTACCATCTTAATAACTTCGTAAGATATAAGATTAATGCTTACACCTAAATCAGCTAAAGCTTTTTCAAAATCAAGATTTCCAATATTATAAGGGATAGAAAAACTTCCTGGATCTTTTAACTTTGGATGCAATTTATTTTGAATGATTGCACTACACTCCTCTGTTTGCATTACAGTTCCTTGATCATCAATCTTCCTCTTCTTGCTCAGAATCTCCTTCAAGAATTTTGCATAAGGCTTCAGCAAAAGGGATGTTTATTTGCAGCTTTTTGAAAACATCAAGAAATTTGAGGAAGCTTTTATCATCTTGTGATTGCTTGAGCTTTTGCGAAAAAGGAACAGGTGGAACATAAGTCTTTACTTCATCTTTTTCTTCAAGATCAATAATGGAGATTTTTTTTGTTCTTTCTTTTCTTCCTCCTTCCTGGGTGGATCCTCCAATTGTTTGTCGTTGCTCAAAGAGATAGCTTGTACCTGTTCTTTGGGATTTTTCTTAGTGGTTACTAGGTAACGTACCTTGAGGTCTTGAGGCCATCATGTTGGCAAACTGCCCTAATTGAATCTCCACGTTCCTTATCGCAGCTTATTGGACTTTGTGATTTTCTCGAGTTTCATTCATGAAATCCATGCAAGATTTAGAGAGAGTAGTAAGAAGATCATCATAAGTTTTCTTCTCGTGCGAAGGAAAACTTGGTAGTGCATTCAAGGCGTTGTTTGGATTCCCATAAGAAAGATTAGGATGATTCCTCAACCTATTATCATAAGAGTTAGAATATGGGTAATTCTTCCTTCCTTGATTCATCATGTAGTTGACTTGCTCCAAAGTTTGTTGATTTAAAGTATCCAACATGCACTCCCCAATTTCATATTGCCCATCACACCTATCACTTGCTTGTACAATAGAATTAACAGTGTTAGTAGTCAACAAATCTAACTTCCTTACCATATTGTCCACTTTGGCATTGAGTGTTGTAATGGCATCAATCTCATAAACTCCTACAGGCTTCTTCCTTTCAGAGTTGTTTTGATAATGTCTATTGCTTACCATCTCTTCTATCAACTCGTATGCCTCATCAATTCCCTTTCTTTCAAAAGATCCACTAGCAGCTACATCTAAAGTAATTTTTATGTTAGGACATAATGCATTATAAAAATTTTGTACTTGTAACCACTTGAGTAGGCTGTGACGTGGGCATTTCCTCCTTGAATCTCTACCAAGCTTCATACAAACTCTCTTGATCATGGTGGGAAAAAGTCGTTATCTCATTGCGAAGCTTTATGGTCTTTGAAGATGG
>NC_143153.1:11302989-11387268 GCF_041381405.1 Jatropha curcas
AGAGGCCTTTTATTCGGCTTGATCAGGCTCAGCAAATCTTGGTTCCCATCATTACTAGTAATAACTGCAACCTCGTCAAAGAGACTGGGCTGCATGAGATCTTCTATCTCCAGCTCGGTTATTGCCTCTGGCTCGTTGTCCCAGACATCAGCAAATATTTCCAGCCCGGGCAGCATTTTCTTAGCTGCCGGGCAGTAGAGTGGTTCCTGGAAGCTACAATAAGGAATTGTTTCTCCCGGTTTGCAGAAATGACCATTCAAAGTCAAAAAGTAAGGCCGCATCTGTATACCCTTCTTCTTTCTTCTCCTGGTCCTTCCAGCAAGGTCTTCATCAGTGGGCTCATAACCTAGCCCAAAGGTCCCTTTGCTCACCGGACACTGCCAAGCTTGCAGTGTGGGGTATGTCTTTCCGGACCTTGCCATAACCATTCCCGGCAGGTAGGACATTTTCAGCATTAAAGGAACCATGCAGTTTACTTGCATCGTCCCGAAATCAAAGAGAATTCGAGAGTTTGTAGTTTTTGTTGGTAGACAGGCAGCATATTTTTGATGATTATTTCTACTTGTTCTTGTTCTGAAGGCCGATTGATCATTTGGGCGGCCTTGGCCCTCCACCTCGTAAGGAACGAGGAAAAGGGTTCGTTGCTCTTTTGTGTGGTGGTTTCCAGTTCTCTCCGAGTAACATCCACCTCTATATTATAGTGGTACTGCGTGTTAAACGCATTGCAAATGTCTTCCCAGGTCTTCATTTTAGTCCGATCCAGGCTGACAAACCATCTCAAAGCAGCACCAGTCAGAGATTGTTGAAACAACTGAGCAAGGAGCTCGCTGTTCAAGCCAAACGGGTTGAGGGCACCCACATACATTTTCAGGTGCGTTTTGGGACAAGTGGTTCCATAAAACTTGTCCATGTTAGGCATCTTAAACTTTGTCGGCAATCTTGCTTCCAGGAACAAGGACAAGGAGTCCATGTCCACCACTTCCTTATGTGTTTTAAGGGCAGTGATTGACCTTTCCAAGAGTTCCAGTTTTTCTTTCATTTTTTGAGCTTCCAGCTCAGCAGCAGTTCTGGAGGGCATGTCATCCAGGTTAAGGGTAGGGTTTGAGGACGTCGGTGCAGCAGCAGGTCCCTGATTGGAGGTAGCAGGATCACTTCCCACAGCGGAAGCCCCATTTCCATTACCACTACCTAGTTCAGCTATTAGGGCAGTTCTCTGGGCAGCTAATGCCTCATTCATTCTAGCCTCCATTCTGGCTTCCAGTTGTTCCATGAGATTTTGGATGTCAACAAGTGATGCCATTGGTGCAATTGAAGTTGGTGAAGTTGGTGAGGTTGGTGATGGCACTGTAAGTGTGACTGGAACTTGGATAGGCACTCGAATAGTGGTTACCTGCTGAGTTAAGGGTAGCTGGATTAGGGTACAGTGGGTAGTATTGTGTATCAGGGTAGCTGAATGTGAGGTAGATCGACTCCTTTGTCCAATTGTGCATGACTAAAAAGAATATTTTGTGTTCTTTTTAATGTTTTTAATGTTTATGAGATGATATGTCATGAATGCGCACAATATCACGTCATAATTCGTTTTAATGATATGATTCACATCATTGGGTGTATACAGCCCTAAAGGATAGGTTCTATAGGCTATGACACAAATAGAAAATTGGCTTATTAAGGGACCTTTGAACCTTGAGTAAGGATATACCTAACCATATGTGAAACAAAGAGTTTCGCGTGGGTCCAACAGTACGCATACTCATGGGCCACCCCCAAAAGGATTAGGAATGGTTTGCGGTAATAGGGAGGACGCTTTGGCTGTCCGTCGACATAATCAAGGAGACCTGCCGATCAGCGCTACTCGCTATCCAGACTCAGAAGTTTGAACAGAAGAGAAGAAATTCATTTGAAATTCATTTTTTATGCAATGGAGAAAAAGATTCTCAATCGTGCAAATAAATCAACAAATTTAAATGTTTTCATTAAATTTTACAATTAAGTCCAAATTTCCTTATCAAGTATTCTTAAAGAAAGAACGCTTGATTCGTGTTAGGGTACCCTACTAAACAAAGCACAACAAAATAATACCCTAAAGAAGGGCCGGTTAGTTAATGCTGCAATTGTAGTCCACTTTATGCAAAATGATTACATAGTTCCCCAAGGCAAAATTGTGCTTGAACGAGGTATGCTCATGTGTGTGTTTTATGAAGTCGCCACCTAGTTTATTTTTATAAGGGAAAACTAAGAAGAACCCTAAATGACTCCAATTTTAATTAACCTAAGTCTAGATTAATTACCCCAAAGTTTAAGGCACAATCTACGAACCCGAGGTGGATCCCGAGACTATGTCATGCTGATTAACTAACCTAAGTGTAAATGCTTTGCAAGGTATATTGATGTAATTAGACCAGTAAAGTGTTTTGGTGATTTCGACTTGCCGCTCGGGGTTAAATCCCGAACGTGCCTACGTACTCTCGTTTGAATGAGAGATCAAAGCCGATGTAGTTCGATAAAGCCTATTCAAAGGGATCTTGAAGGGGTATGCTTCATGCATTAGTGTGTGCATGCTTCGTGCATTTTTTAGGCATTTGTTGCCAAAAGGTGTTTGATTGGGCAATTTATTGCCAAAAATTGATGTTTGGGCTATTTATCGCCAAAATGGTTGATTAAGGTATTTGTGCCAAAAGTTGATATTTGATTAGGCAATTTGTTGCCAAAGATTGGTTAGGCGATTTGTCGCCAGAGTGATTGATTAAGTGCATTTGTGCCAAAAGGGTTTTGTTGGGCGATTTATCGCCAAAATGATTGAGGCATTCGTGCCAAAAGATGATATGTAATTTAGGCAATTTATTGCCAAAGAAAAGGTGATATTTGGGCGATTTGTCGCCAAAAAGTGGTTATTTGAATTATAGGCAATTTGTTGCCAAAAGCAATTAATTAAACCGTAGGCAATCTGTTGCCAAAACGTGATTGATTAAACTGTAGGCAATTTGTTGCCAAAAACATGATTAATTAAGGCTTTTACCCACAATTATTGATTAATTGGACTTTTAGCCGAACTATTCGAAATAAAGGCAATTACACCGTAGTTATTGATTAACTAGGCACTTTAGCCAATATGTTCGGAGTTAAGCATTAATACCACGATTATTGATTAACCGGCATTTTAGCCTAAACTTATCTACTTAAGGCAATTTGCTGTCAAAATGATTATGGTGTGAATGCAGTTATTTAATTATTTAATTAGAATTTAGAGTAGAAGAGAATATGCACAAAATGCTGAAATTAAATGGGCAGAGTTTCGTTATTACCTGAGTTAATCGGCGACCGCTTCTTAGCTTCAGTTTGAAAATTCCAGATTAAGCTCCTTGTTTGGGGAATACTAATTAAAATTAATTGAATTAAGTGACCAAATATCACAACAGCAGAGTAATAAAAGCTTAAACTAAATGCAGAAAAGCAGTAGAAGAACCGCAAGGAGCGTAGGAGAGAAGAGAGCATCCGTCAACACAGACCGAGTGTGTAAAACTGTCGATTCGCGGCTGTATTTATAGGGAAAAACCAGGCTGGAGGGCGGCCGCTGCCGCCGTGGAAGGCGGCTGCTGCCCCCTATCCTGTCCACTAGCTAGTTTTTTGTTCCAAAGGCTTTTTCGGGAGTTCCTCGTAATTTTCCGGACGTTTCAAGTACCATATTGGCATACTTTCGGTGAACTTTCCGAATGGGCTCTGGTCCGGCCGGACTATTTGCAGTCCGGGAAAACAGGCTTTTTGAGCCTCAAAATTTGAGTATTCACACATAGGGCAAATGAATCGGCAGATGCTCCATAGAATCAAAGAAGCCGGGCGGAAAAATTTGCTCCAATTTGCATATCAATATTGGGATTTCTCGCTCCAATTGGTCCATATCATCGCATCGGATAATAGTCATCGTCAATTCCTTGAAAGGGAGACTCAATTCTGTCATTGCTTCCCAAATTTTCCCTGGCAACAATTCCCAAAATGCCACAGGAATCAATCTTTGCATGAAAATATGACAGTCATGGCTTTTTCATGCCAAACAATCTATATTTCCTCATGTCGACACATCTACCCATATTTGAACAGTGTCCATCTGGAAACCTTAATCATCAAACCCATTCACATACTACTTGCCTCTGGTAGACGACAAATTTCCTTCATGTCTGCTCTCGCTTTTGAATTATCCTTGGATTTCCCCTCAATGTTCATGACAATGTTGAACAGATTTTCAAACACTTTTTTTTCTATGTGCATCACATCAAGGTTTTGAGGGATAAGAAGTGAACTCCAGTACGACAAATCCCAGAAGATACTTCGCTTTTTTCATCCACTATTCTTGCCAATTCTACCATTTACCTCTTCTGCACCTAACTCTGTAACTTTCATAAGTCCTAGATCTTCAATTTCTTGTGATATTTTAGCTCCAGACTTCACAAGTGGAGGGGGATAAGCAATAGTCGTGTTCTTTCTAAAACACTGTCGATTTCTCCTCCAAGGGTGAGATTCTGCTAAGAATTTGCAATGACAATCAAACCAACATTGTTTACCTCCATTTTTTAGTGCAAATGCATTAGTGTTTTCCATGCAATGAGGACAAGTCAATTTGCCTACCGTACTCCACCTAGATAACATTCCAAATGCTGGAAAATCACTAATGGTCCAAAGCAAAGCAGCTCGCATTATGAAATTCTGATTGGCCGAAATATCAAATGTTTCAACCCCATACTCCTATAAATAATTAAGTTCGGCAATCAAAGGTTGCAGAAACACATCAATCTTATATTTCGGATTATTAGGGCAGGTACAATAACACACAAAAACATATATTCATCTTTCATACACATTGATGGTGGTAGATTATATGGTGTGACAATGATAGGTCATGACGAATATTATCGTCCTGATTGGCTAAATGGCTGAAACCCATCAGTACAAAGCCCCAATCTCAGATTTCTCATATCAGCAGCAAACACGGCATGATTATTATCAAAGTGTTTCCAGGCTTCAGAGTCTGACAGATGAGTCATTATACCTTCCTCGCATTCATGCAAAGCATGCCATCTCATGTGTTCGGCTGTCACTTTAAATGCATATAACCTTTGCAGGTGAGGAACAAGAGGGAAATAATACATCTTCTTGAAAGCCTTCTCTCTTTGTACTCTACCAGTCCCTTGACCCCATCGTTGATATCTTAGAAGATTACAAAACTTGCATTCTCTTAATTCGGAGTCAACACCCTAGTATATCATACAATTATTTCGACAATAATCAGTCTTTTCCATAGGTAGTCCTAATCCCCGAACTAATTTTTTTTTAGGTAAAAGTTATCCACCATCGAATGGCCCTCAGGCAACATTTCTTTTGATAGATGCACAAAATCATCGTAACACATTTCTGAAAAATGGTGCTCCGCTTTCATGTGAAGTAATCGTGCCACTACAGATAGAAATGAATGATTCTTGCATCCAGGCCACAGTTCACTATTAGCTGCACTTAGCATGTCAAACAATTGTTGTGCTGCATAGTTTGGCGATTCGTCCATATTATCCCAATGAAATTCTGCTCTACTCGCATCGATTACCATATCATTGCACTGATTACCATAATGAAATTGATAAAGCTGACCTTTTGGACTTATATAAATAGAGTGGCCTGACCCACTGAAAACTCGAGATTCACCATGATGTATCCATTCATAATAATTTTCCACAAACCCATTTTTGCATAAATGAAGTTTAATTGTATCGATATCTAAGAAGGCTCTATTTTGACACTTCTTGTGATTACATGGACACCTCAACTTATTACTATCCATACAACTGGGATTACCAACTGCAAACTGTATAAACGAATCTAATCATTGTAAGAATTCTTGTCTTAATAGCCCATTGACCTCGTACCTCCAGTACATCTAATCTCGATTAGTCCGCATTTTTTTACCTAACACTTTGTTTATAAAGGGCAAATTTTATGTAATTGCAGTGGTCATTTAGCATCCTTAAAACATGCCAAAAGTAATGTTCTATTTACATTTCTAACTTACTAAGGTTATTTCTATAATAGGGGTAACTACATATATGTAAACTCACTAACGTTATTATTTCTAACAAAGGTTATATATATATATATATATATAAACTTACTATAATATCAGTAAGTGTACGATTCCTCATATTCAGTTTGGAAAAAAAAAATTCGGCAGCACTTTAATATAATCAAATCTCAAGTCAAAACACACTAATATAAACACTTCTATATCATACCAATATTCTCCAAAGGCAAAATGGCCACTTCTAGGCCTCCAACACAAACGCATCATTCATTTCATAACAAAAAAAAAAAAAAAAAAACAAAGAATAATAACAACAATAATAACAAATAAAATGCATTATTTCAGAATTACAATAATAACAACAATAATAACAAAGAAAACAAAAAAAAAAACAAAAACAACATTTCGTTAATAACAAAAAAAATAAAGAAAAACAAAATTGCAACAAAAAATGAAATTCATTTCATTATTTTAACTCCAATAATAATAATAATAATAACTAAAAAAATAAAGAAAAAAAAGACAATAATAACTACAGTAATAACAACATTTAGTTAATTTTTTATCATTCAACTACAATAACAACTAAAAAAAAATGAGTTCCACAAAAAAAGAAAAAACAAAAACAAAAACAAAAAAAAGAGCGATAGCCATACCTGACCAGACGACTGTGAACGAAGAGGAGAAGGGCTTCTCCGACGACCGGTGCTGCAACAAAGTGGAGAAGGAAGCGGCTGACGGCTGGAAACGGCGTTGCAAATGGTTGGAAACGGGGAGGAGAAGGAGAAGAAGGAGGCTGCGCTCACACAAGGTGACCGGCACTTATAAAGCCCACGTCGGTTGCAAATCATTAACAAAATCGGTCGCAATTTTTAATTCTATGATGTCGTTTTATTGTGAGACAAATTGTGATCGATTTGCAACCAAACTATCGGTCGCAAAATATCGATCACAAATCAGTCGCTAATCCCTTATAGACGGAAAACTAAATTTGGCGCTGAACTGCAGTGCGCAATTTCGAGACGGACTTTCAAGTGGTCGCAAATCCGTGGCAAAATCGATCACAAATTAGTAGCAACCGGATTATAAAATGGAAACCAAACTGGCGGGAATTATTAATGCTATAATTAGTGACGGATATGTTATTGGTCGCAAGTCCATCGAAAATTCTGTCGCCGTTTGGTCGTAAATCGGTCGGTAGACTTTTAATCTCCCAATCATCGCAATTGGTCGCAATATCATCGCAATATTGTGACCGTCGTAAGCGCATTTTTTTGGTAGTGTTTCTCTTAAGCGGTTAAGCTTCGGTAAGTCAAGAACCAATGCTCTAATATCAGATTGTGGGTCCTATTTATGTATGACACAACCCAAGAGGGGGCGTTAATTAGGTATTCTAAAAATTTGACTTTCAAAAACAAAAATCAGAATTTTACTGCAGTGGAATTAGAAAACATTTGTAAGAGTTAGTCATCAAGTTTAAAACTACCTCACAAAGCTAGTTGCATGTCTAAAGAGAATCTGTGAAGAACAATTATTGCATTTAGAACTGCTTCACAAAGCTTAAGCAAATTTAGAAAGACTCTGTGAAGAATCAGTTATTGTATTTTAGAACTGCTTCACAAAGCTTTAAGCTAATTAGAAAACTGATTATAATTCATATTGTGATTTACATTGAATGTTGAATGACAGGTTAGAACTTGGTATAATCACAATACAGAAATTCAAAGTTCTAATGTTCCACAGAGATAAAGCTTATTCACGTTTAGAAAAAGAAATTCATTAACAACTTTGCATTTCTAAAAAGATTAATAGTTGAGTAAACAGAATATAGTCAAGCAGAACTTCAGAAAATAAAAGAAGATAAACACAAAGATTTATAGTAGTCTGGCACTAAGTCACCTATATCCACTTTCCAAGACTCATCTTGAGATCCTGGACTATATTATCTCTTTTCAAGGGTAAGAGACAAACCAACTTTACAAGGAAATAGATCAACACCTATATCCAACCTTTATCCCACTAGATTTTCCAAAGGTTCTAGTTAACCTCAACCCTTTTTGCTTTTGCAGAGAACAGAAACTCTCATCAAGACATTAGAATCTCACAGAAGAAGAAGGTTGCTTCATAACCTATTACTCACCTAAGCTATTACACAAAATTTTTTCATTTAAAAACCTCTAGTCTACAACAGATTACAAAAATCTATATAGACAGAGAGAAACACAATTATAAGCACAGGAAGAACAGAAACAGAATTAGAAAATAGATTTAAAATTCAGAACTTTTCTTCAAAAAATGTTGTTATTAAACTTTCTTTTCTTTTTGAAAAATATTTCTTGAAGCAAATAGATGAAAAGAAATAAGGGGGTTTGAAGAGAGAGCTTTGAGAGATTTAAAACTTTTATTCAATGGACTTTTACTCTTTCAAAAACCTCTACATTTAAAGAAGAAAAACGTCTTTTATAAGAGGGGTGAGGATCACGTTTTTAGAAAACAATGATCTATAGTTTTAAAGATTATTTAGACTTTCCGAAAATAAAAAGATATACGAATATTTTGTAAATACTCAATTATTTGTTGCCAAAAAAATTTAAATCAAAATCTTTTTCATTTAGGTAAGTAAAAAAAAGCAAGATTTGAATTTTCTTTTTAAGGCAATTTTCAAAAATAAAAGATATATGAATCTTTTACAAATACTTGATTATTTGTTGCCAAAAATAATTAAGCCAAAATCTTTTTCATTTGGGTAAGTGAAATTAAAAGAGAAAGATTTGACTTTTCTTTTTAGGGCAATTTCCGAAAATGATTCTCAGAGAGAGAGAAAATATTTTTGTACTTATAAAAGAATATTTTCTCTATTCTACAATATATCCTAAGATACTAACCAGTAAAAGAAAATCTTCAATAACCTTCATGGTCTTCAAAGAATCTTTGAATTGTAGGAACTTATCTTCTTTAGTAATTTCCATATGAAAAATCTGCATAAAATAATTTTAGCACATACAAGAATATTAAATTTATTTATTTTGCAAAATCATCAAAATCTCAAGATAAAATTGACCCTTGAGCCAACACTACTAAATGTAAAAGGAAAGATTAGAACTTTTTAAAATCACAATACAGAAATCTAGAGTTCTAATGATCCATAAAGATAAAGCTTAATTACGTTTAGAAATAGAAACTTATTAACAACTTTGCATTTCTAAAATAATTAACAGTTGTGTAAATATAATATAATTAAGCAACACTTTAGAAAATAAAAGAAGATAAACACAGAGATTTATAGTGGTTCGACACTAATACGCTTACATCCACTCCCTAAGACTCATCTTAAGATCCTCCACCATGTTATCTCTTTTCAAGGGTAAGAGACAAACCAATTTTATAAGAAAATATATCAACTCCTAGATCTAACATTTGTTTCACTAGATTTCTAAAGGTTCTAGTCAACTTTTACCCTTTCTATTTTGCAGAAAATAGAAAACTAGCATCAAGACATTAGAATCTCACACAAGGAGAATGTGTGAGATTGATAACCTTTTACTACACAGCTTTTCACCTAAGCTGCTACACAAAAGTTTTTCGTTTAAAAGGCTTTCATCTACAACAGATTACAAGAATCCATATAGACAAAGAGAAATGCAATTATTAGCACAGGAAGAACAGAAAATAGATTTTAAAAGAGAAATAAAGTTCAGAGTTGTTTTTCGAAAAAAGTTATTACTAGATTTCTTTTCTTTTGAAAACTGTCTCTTGAAGCAAATAGATAGCTACATTCTTCCTTAATGTTTTCGCTGACTAGCAGACAAAGAAATAAAAGGGGGCTAAAGAGAGAGCTTTGAGAGATTTAAAAGTTTTAATCAATGGATTCTTACTTTTGCAAAAACCCCACATTTTCGAAAGAGGAAAAAATATTAGGAAAAAAATATTTTTGTAAGAGTAATTAATCCCATTGTAAAAGACATTGAATTTTTTGCTTTAATGAGTATTTTTGACATTCCAAAAACAAAAGATAATGCACGGAAATCTTTTATAAATACTCATTTATTAATTGTCAAAAATTATTTTTGCCAAAATCTTTTATATTTAGGTAAGCGTAATAAAAAGAATGATTTGGGCTTTTCTTTTTAAGGAAAATTTTGAAACTATCTCAAAATGATTTTTAAGAGAAAAATATTTTTGTGCTTAAAAGAATATTCTCCCTATCTTACAATGTTACCTAAGATACTAACAACTAAAAGTTCTTTAAAAATCTTCAAGGTCTTCAAAGAATCTTGGATTGTACTAGTTGATTTCTTTAACAATTTTGATATTAAAAATCTGTATAAAATAAATTTCACACATACAAAAATATTAAATTTATATAGTTTGTTTAATCATCAAAATCTTAGGATAAAATTGACTTTGAGCCAACATCTTTTATAATACTCTTAGAAATAATTGGACCATGTAATAAACGAAAAAAAATTATAAAATATTAATATCTAATTGATTTAATAGCTTATATGAAATTTAATAAATTTCTTATATCTTATCTTTAATATATTTATGTAACTATAAATATATATATGTATATTTTTAACTTTTAATTCATTTGTCCTATATTGGACAACTAAGAATAGAGAAAAAGAGAAATAGTATAAAGAGCAGTGGAAAGAAATTCTAAACATGGTCAGATTAGATGGGTGATCAAGAAGGCTTATGGCCAAGATTACTGGTTCACACTATACTTAGTTCCGGTTATGGTTTAAGGTCTCTCCAAGAAGGAGAACTGATATCATTTCCTAAATTTAAAACTATTTTGAACAATTTTCAATTGGTTTTTCAGTTTACAAGGATAAATTGAATATTTTTTATTTGGTCTTGGTTTTTAGTGAAGTTAAAAAAATAACTTTTATCTAATCTGTCTAAAAGTACATGTAAAATGATTGAATCAATTCGGTTTTGCACTCTATTTGATTCAAGTCGGTTTTCATTCTAAAAATTCAATTTAGTCAATTGATTGTCTGTGCACACCTACCCTAATTTTTTAGAAATAATTATATATGCACATACGTAAATCAAAAAATATGTTTATGACATGCTATTTATAGCATTATGTATAGTCAGTGCATACTGGACCATTGCCCCCCTGAAATTTAGAAATATATTTAATATTTTAGTGTTTTTTTTTTTTTTAAAAAGGCTAAAATCATTTTTGATAGTGGACAAACTCTTTGTGACTTTGTCAATTTCTTAATTTTTAGTCCTATTTAATAAGATTCCAAATTTATTAATTTTCATCCTCACTTTAGTCACTTTTATTGGCATTTGGAGCTTGCAATAGCACATGGTATTTAATTTCTTCTACTTCCTCTATGGATCGGTGAAAATTGCTTCTCGTAAAAGTGATGAGTTTTTATATGAGACATTCAATTCTCTAAAATTTTTATCTACAATTAGCCTATAAATTTGTCTTTTCTTTGTTATTCAACTTCAACTTAGGTTAAAAAATTATTTTTGATACATCTGTAGTTGTTATTATTATTATTATTATTTTCGAGATTAAATTCTTTAATATTAATATTATTGGAACACTTTTTTTTGGTAAATGATTATAATAGAATTCTTTTGTAATTAATATAAAGAAAAGGAGTGTTAAAATTTGATTTTGTTTATGGATTTTATTGGAAATTATAAGTTTATGCTTAATTATATACATGAAGCTTTTAGATGGCTCATAAGGGCTAATGATTACAGTGTTTAGTCTAATGCATTATAATTTATAGAGTTTTAACAAATTAATTTTGGATTCAGTATTTGACATAATTGAACATTGTATTCAACCGAATTAATAAATTAATTAATTTTGCAATAAAAAGCATGATTTTAATTATTTAACGACAATTATTAAAATATAGACTCGGTATTAAATTGGGAGATGAGTTATTATTTGATTGTTAAGTGACTTATGTTGAAAGCGACGTAATTATGGGATTAACAATGAAATTATTATGACGAGAATTCACGCAATGAAAAAAAGAGCTAGGTCTAATGCAATTTAATTATAACAATTTTTTAAAGAATTTATCGTTATTTATATTATTTTATGTATATGTTATTTTTGTAAACTATTCCCACCATTCTATTTATATAGATGATAGATAAATTCGCAAGTGTACAAAATTGCAAAACGTAATAAAGAGTAAGTAGAGTATCATTCCACGAAAATCATATATCAAGTATCAAAATTGTATTATCCTACTATTATTTAAACGACAATAAGAGGAATAATTCTAAAAAATTAATTTAAAAGAAATAAAAGAGAATAAAAGAAATCAAGCAAGATAATTTGATGAAAAGAAATCAAGGATTAAAGGTTACTAGAGATTTTGCCTTTACTTAATTCTATTCAATTTATCCTATTAGTTTGATGATCAATTTTAATTGTTCAAGAAGGAGAAACAATTTTAAAATCGCTAACAAACTCTCTGATGTATTATTAGATGTTTTAACCCGGTTTAATTACCTATCGTCTAATAGGTTAATCAAATATGAATTAAATCATTAATTTTTATGGTTGTTTATGAATTCATAACCTAAGATCGTTAGCTTATGAAAATCTCTCATGAGTCAAACCATATAGCTTCCGCATCAAGTAATTAGTCCCATGTAATTTATTACATTTTTCATATCAAAAACCCTTCTCTGAATAGTGATTAATAAAAAAAATCAATCCTGGGGAGAACCTCTGCTTGGAAGTATTAAGTTCAATAGTAAATTATACCATGAATAAGGAAAGCAATCTAATATTATAAATTGGAATCGAAATTAAGCTACATCAATTCCCTAGCATGAGAATTTAATTCGACATAATAATTAAATTAAACTCAAGTAAACTTGTAAATAATTCCATAGTCAACATGGTATTGAAAAATAAAACAAGATTAAGAGTTTAGAAATAAAAACTAGTACAGATAGCGTGGACGACTTCTTTGATTCTTTACATAAACTTGAATACTCAAAGTCTGAAGTCTTAAAAGAAAGAAAACTATGAAGAGAGTAGAACAAAAGATCTAAGATCCAAGATATCCATAATGTTGTAGAGATCTCTCTTTATATAGACTTCGTTGGGTGTCCTTGAGTTTGAATAGGAAATTAGCTGACATAATTAGGAAGAAATATGATTTCAATAGGAAATTGATTTAGTTTAGTATTTCTTCCCAATTAGAGTCTTATTTGGCCAAATAGGGCTGAAATTCTAACAAGGCAGGTCTTCTACTATTCCCATGCAACTTCATGTAGAAGACACGCCCAAACTTTGCTCTTTACATGGCTAAGCGTTTATTTTCAGCCCACTTGAAAACTCATCTTTCTTGAGAATACTGTTGTGTTGTGTGATACTGCCTGGCCGTGTACCTTATTGACTTAGTCATGTTTTGCTTTGTCTTATATTTTTCAGCTTCAACCTTTTTTGATGCAAATTTGGGTTAATTTCTTGTTAAAAACCTATAAAAACCCTTTGAAGTAAGCTTAATAAAGATTAAGGAAGCTTTGTTAAAAACATAAATAAATCTAAATGAAAATTAAGTAAAGTAATGAAAAAGTCATAAAAAACCTAATAAAAACTATAATAGAAACACTATAAAAATAATACCTATCAAAATTTTCCAAACTTAAACCATTGCTTGTCCTCAAGCAATAAAAAAAAACAACAAAATACAAATTAAACAAACTAACTAAGCTAGCTTAATATGGTTAGGAGTAATTATTTACAATCTCAAAAATATAAAAAATCTCTTAACATCAGAATAGACTAAGTGCTTCCTAGACTAATTATTTCCTTGCAAGATTTTAATTTTTAGCAAAATACATTCTTCAATTTAAACATGAGTTAATAAGATCTTCAACACCAATAATTAATCAAACTATGACAAATAAAGTATGAATTTTACAAAAAATATCAACCTTTAAATAAGATGATGTAAATATAAGTTCAATATTCCCATTGGCAAAATTATTTATCCATTCTCCACAATGAAAATGCAACACAATTTAAAAATATCAAAAGGTCTTTAATTAAGGTTGTAATGGGGTTTTATGATAGATTTTAGCTCAACAAAGAAAAAGGGATAAAAGGATAAACAAAGAGAACAAATAATGCATAAGAACAAGATTTAATTACATCAAAACATATATTCTTATTATAAAGAGAGATTAACTTTGAAATCATTGACTAGCCTAATATTAGAGATACTTTAGCAAGATTTCTTCATAATAATACCTTGATAATTTCTTCCTTGCTTAAATTCCCCAAATTTGAATTTTTGATTGTTTTGCCTTTTCTCTTCATGGGACGTTTCTCTTTTGAACTCCACTTGCTAGTATAATTAAGATACTCTCTTTCTTGATTTTCTTCCTATGTCTTAATATAATATAAAAATTTATTTATTATACATTATTGCACTTAGGGAAAGGGTTTGCAATTGTTTAGTGGCTCAGTTTGACATAGTGAAATCAAGAAAAATATTTGGATATAGGCTCAAAGGTTTCTAAAAGTCATATTTTAACTTAGGGTGGCCTAAGCTAAATATGAGTCTAAATCATCTCTTCCCAAATCTGAGCATTTAAAATTTTGTCTCAAAGAAAATTTTAATTTGTTCTAGGAATGCCAATGTTAAATAAATTTTGATCAAAAGATACATATTTACCATAAAAAATTACAAAAATTGGTGTTTATGACTTTAAAAATAAATGCTTAAACCAAAGAATTATATTAAGTTAAAAATCAAAATTAAAGCTTAAAAACAAATAGCTTTGAAAACAACTAAATTCATCTCAAGTTATTAGATGATGGTAATGTTGACGCGTGATTTTATGCCTCCACCTGACCCGATGATGATATGAGGACAAGGGATAAGGTATCACGATGAACCAGAAGTGTTTGAACCACAAATTGAACCAAACTGCCCAAAGGTGCCTGACCCGTGTTAGGGCTGCGTCACGCAGCTAGTACCTGCGTGACGGCACTATTAGCTGCGTCACGCAGCTCTAACAGGACTGACACTTCTGGCATGTGCCCATGCAACGGCCTGCACTGTTTGTATGGATACGCGGCAACTGTACGAAAAGTAAGTCGCGTCACGCGAGCTTACGGGTGCGTCACGTAGCTCCTACCCGCGTGACGCGACTGCTCTATTGCCCTAGCCATATAAATACAACATTTTACAGCAAAAACGAGACTTTTTTTACACTTTGCTCTCATTTCCTCTAAGAAAAATACAACTTTCTAAGATTAAGTTTCTGGATTAACGACTAAAGCTCTTTCTCAAGAACTCAACTGAGTAAACTTGGGGAAGATCAAGTCATAAATATTTAGACTTAAAAATCAAAAAAAAAAAAAATACAAAAATATAAGAAGAGGAAAAGAGAGGGAAGAAAGAAAAAGAAAACGATTTATTTTGTGAAAAAAACTTGGTGACCATGCTTCTGGGATCGTGAAACATTGTCTCTAAATCAATCTCAGTGCACGCAATCCTCAAATCTGAGGGCTAAGTAACGATTCTAACTTTTCTTTTTCATTTCTAGTATTTTATCTCTTAAAAATCTCATTTTCATATTGTTTAATTGATCTGCCATTGATAAAACATAAGTTTGCTTATTATTGAACCTTTCTCGATTTGTTTTAATCACTTTGGACAAAAAGAAAACGTAAAAAAGAGTAGTTTGAAAGGTAGTTGCGGACCAGAGCAGCAGCGTCACGCAGCTACTACCTGCGTGACGCGACTGCTCCTGTCCAAAAGCTCTTAACCAGGATTGGACCACCTGTGTGACGCAGCTGTTTGTGTACTCAGTTGTATTTTGTTTTATATTTGTATTTAATGTTTCGCTAAAAATGAATAATCAATAAGTCTGAGTGTTATAAATAAGTCACAAACAGTTCCGTCACGTAGGAAAGAGCTTCGTCACGCGACTGTTCTTCATAGAACACCCGCGTGACGCGACTATTCTTAATTCCAGCAGGAGTGACAGAGTTCCGTCACGCCACTGTTCTTCATAGAACACCCGCGTGACGCAACTGCTATAAGTTCCAGAATAAAAGACAAGAGTTGCGCCACGCGACTGTTCTTCCATAGAACACCCGCGTGACGCGACTGTTCTTCCATAGAACACCCGCGTGACGCGACTGTCCCCCAGTTGCAGTTTATTTTTGTTATTTTTATTTCATTAAGTAAATTTTAATCTCAATCCAGAAAAAGGTCAATAATGGGCAAATCGAGTTTTAATCAAACCAAATCAATTAATCTGTTGTGATTATGATATTTTGAGATTTAATATTCGTTATTTCCTTTTGATTACATTATTGAACTCGGTTTGTGGCCCGCCTTTAACCATAAGGCAAGAGCGGGTCTTTTAATTTTATTTGATATATATGGTGGATGAATGATGAATGTGATACTTGGTTTATGAATGAATGCAATGAATGAGCTTACTTGGGACGATCAAATAATTTTCCAAATAGGAACTCGGTTCGATTTATTCGGGTTGGGTTTAAATAATTGGTTTTTCTAAAATAAAATCAATTAGAAATCGTAGGTTAAAAGAAGCCAGTTTTCCGGGCGTCGGTTTCCAATGGGCTGACGTATCCAATTCCCTTACCTAGAATCGTACTCGGTATGCCTGACCAGTTTTCTTTCAAATAATTTGGCTCTGAATAAAATTGGGTTTAAAATGGAGTCATTTAATAAAATTAAAATAGAAACGGTCCCATTGCCGAAAAAATGGGTGGCGACTAAAATGATTTATAAGACCGATTTATCGGCATCGCATATCCAAAAGGTTTTATCATCTCTTTTTCAAAACAAAATAATAACAATCAAAATGCCGATTTCGAGATTGTTTCGGGGGAAAACAGTTTGGCGACTTCACTGGGGATTTTGCACCAACTAATCCCCGGTTGTTTTTAATAAAAAATTTTGGTGGTTGCAATGAGGAGTTGACTCTAAAAAGCCTACCTTTTTAAATAAAATTGGTTAGAAAAGCCGATGGAAAATTATTAATCGTCCGTATGTGTTTAACTGCTTTCCTTTTTCTTTCTAGGATCTTTGCATTCATTCGCATTTCTCTATTCTCACCTCATTCTACCCGTACTACCCTTCGGTACTGGTGTTAAGTTTGACGGTGGATTTAGCCTAAACCTCGCGTTTTAGGTGCATCCATCCGAGAATTAACATTACTACCAACCGCAAGCCTAGTACCTCAAAGGTGCGTCAAAAGGAATAGGCCCAACAAAGCCCAAATCCTGTTTGCGGAACCCAGACTTTGTTGAGCCCAATAAGACTAAAGCCAATGCACATAGTGAAAAGCCTTAGTTACTTCCTCTAAGGTGCACCCGATTCTGTTTGCTGTTGATATGCCGCATTCATTTCCGAAAGTTAATATCGTCAATCTCAAAACCCCCTGTTGGTTGTCGAGATTAGACCAATTCCTAGGAAACAGATGTCGAAATTTTATACCAACGGAATCCGTGTGTGGGAGAAATAAGGTTGGAAGGCATGCATTTCCCAACTCCCGTTCCCCTGTTTGATATAAACTGTACATATGTTGTGACATTCATGCACCATGTAACGTTTTTCTTTTTCAGCCATGCATTAATAAGAGCTAATGCTCGACATGGATGTTTGACCTTGGTTTTGAGACTGGATTTCAAATTCGTTTTGAATAATACTGTGCAATCACTTATTGCGAATCAATACCTGAAAGAAAAGGGAGATATAAGGGGGTTGTGATTCCTTTGTATTTTTACATTTCTCGCATTATCTGAAAATAAGTGAGAGATTAGAAAATTTGTAACAGAATAAAATGAAAATCCTGCTTGGGGCCATATGTTCCGAGGCAAAAAGTAAGGATGCGAAAATAAAATACGCAATAACAAAATAATAAAATCCCACTCAGAAATTCTTTCATTCTGAGGCAAAAGTTAGGGATTTGAGAGAAAATAGTCGATCGAAAATCCAAAAGGAATGGTCGACGACAGATAATGCCCAAAATGTTTAAACACAAAATAAGTTATTGTCATGTTATTCACACCGAATTTTTGGTCCAGTCGTTGAAATCGAGATCTTATTTCCATGCTGGCGTTAGCACATTAGAAATGCATTTCTCATCCTATGTGCTTTCATTTTCGCATGCATACATACAGGACCCTCTTTAATTCAGAAATTTTTTGCCAGAATTGATCCTTCCCGGGAAACCACTTCGAGAGCTTGGCACCGACGTCCTGGTCAGCGTCTACTCAGAATATCCCCAATCCCCGAATTTGTCCCGGTCAGTTCAGTAAACTATTCAAGTTCATCAGATTCAGAGCTCGACTCAGATTCAGTAGAAATGGCAGATGATATAGGGGGTGAGCCCGGATTTTCACAAGCTCAGATGAGGACCATCGCTCAGATTGTGGCCGCTGCTCTCGCTCATGACAGGGCTCTAAACCAAAATACTCCCCCTTCTAGCAGCCAGCCTGTGGTTGAAGAGAGGCAAATGCCAGACCCCGTGTCAGATAATCAGACTTCTGTGGGAAATGCCACACCTGTTGAGAATGATGTGTTCAAGCAATTAGCTGAGCTGAAGGAAAGATTTGATAAAATGGCTGCAATGAAGGAAAAAGACCCAGCCACCAACTTTCACATAACTGAATATGTTTTACACCCAAGCAGTTCTGCCTCATTCAAGACTTTCAAGCATACCATATTTGATGGAGATAATGATCCCCGTTCTCACCTGTCTGAATTTCTCCGAGTGTCACAGATGAACCGGTACAATGAGGAAGATGTTTTGCGAGCATTTCCGCAAACATTGCACAAAGACTACCGGAGATGGTATGATGGTCTAGATGAAGAGGTGTAGAAGAATTGGATCAAGTTGCAGACCGCTTTCCTTAAACACTTCAAGACTAACGAGAGTGACGAGTTTGGCTTGCACGACTTGGAAAGTTTAAGACAGGGAAAAGATGAAAGCTTTTCTGACTACTACAGGAGGTGGAGAACTAAGTTGTATAGAGTGCAGACAAGGCCAAAAGACAAAGAGCTGATCCGTATCTTTAGTAGGAGCCTGTTGCCCTTCTTCAAGGAAAGGATGTTGACCCAACCTCTCACCGATTTTGCTCTAGTTCAAAGCGCTGGCCTGAACATAGAAGAGTTGTATAAGGAAGAAAAGAAAAAGAACAGAGGGTTTGGCAACTACCGGGCTTCTTATGGTTACAGAGGTGCCGGGGGCAGTAATCAGAACCAGTCGGGGAACAGTAATGCCATAGTGGGGGCAGTTAATGAGAGAGCTAGAAGAGAATTCACAGATTTAGGTAGACCCTTGAGCACAGTGCTAAGGTCATGCATCAAGAACGGAGTGTTGTCAAAGCTGCCAGTCGATCCAACTAAGCCCGTGCGAGGGAGGTACATGGATAGAAATTGTGATTATCATCAGTGCAAAGGGCATTCAACTGACGAATGTTTCAAATTGAGGCACGATATTCAAGATTTGATTGACAGTGGGAAGATTACGAAGCCTTCAGACAAGAAAAAGCCAAGCACCAAGAACAACCCGCTTCCCCAATATCAGTACAATTATCCATCCCGTAAGACTCAGTCAGGTGGATCGGTCAATGCGATCGGAAGTGGATTGCCGGAAGAGGTGGTTTTGGCGGAAGCAGAATGGGAAGAGCGGATGTGTGCCATGTTGAACATATGGGATGACTGTAGTAGTGATGAGGAAGAAAAAATGCCTGTGAAGATCGAGATCGAGAAAAGCATCACGGCGAAAGTGGGTGAAGTACCGGAGGATGAGGACGAGCAACTACAGCTTGCCATTCAAAAGAGCTTAGCTGATTAAGAAGAACAGTGGTACTATAGCAGTGAGGAGGAAGTGAACGAGGTAGGTGTTCAAAGTTTGACCCGGAGTGGGCGAGTATACAATCCCGAGAGCAGCGTGCAGGCTAAGGGGAAAGAGGTTGCTGTTGGCGGAATGAAGAAAAGAATGACAGAGAAAGGCGAAGAAGAGCCAAAAGAAAAGAAGAAAGAGGAAGAGGTAATAAAAGGACAGAAGAAGGCTGTTGAAGTTGGAGAAAGCAATCAGAGTAAGGCACCTAATGGGGTGACCGCTAGCTCAGTGCTGAGTCAGTTGCAAAGAACAAGAGCTGACATTTCGATCTGGGATTTACTGATAGCGTCTAAAGAGCATAGAGAAGCTTTACTTGAAGCCATGACTTTTGTCAGAGTGCCAGCTCGAATTCAAAGTGTCGATATGATCAATGTGCTACAGCAAAGAATAGGCGAAGTCACTTTCTTTGACTCAGACCTTCCACCAGAAGGAAGAAACCACTGTAAGCCATTGTACATTCAGATCACTGTTAATGGACGAGATACCCGGAATGTGATGGTGGATAATGGATCAGCATTGTGTGTATGTCCACTGAAGATGCTGTCTAAGTTTAAAATCGAGGAATCAGAGCTTAAGCCATCAAACATGGTGGTCAAGGCTTATGATAACACTATGCGGAATGCAAAAGGGACCTTCAAAGCAAAGATATCCACGGGAGCTGTGGAAAGCTGGGTAGACGTGGTTGTGCTTGACATTTTAGCCAACTATGCTCTTTTGTTGGGAAGACCCTGGCTTCATCCTTTGGGTGCAGTTCCATCCACCTTGCACAGAAAAGTAAAAATTCCGTGGGGTACAGATGTGGTGACAGTTAACGCGCAAGAGGATCTGAGTGTGGCAATAGTGGAAGGTTTAGAGCTGGCAGTACCGTTATTGGGTTTTCAGGTGGCAGTAATTGATGCGTCCCCCACCAAGAGCAAAAGTGCAGTGAATAGAATGAGTCCTTTCTCTAGGAAGATGATGAAGAAGATGAATTGGCAATACGGCAACGGTTTAGGCCGGGAGCTACAAGGAAGGTTTGAGCCTCTCTCATCGGCATTAGGGCAACAAGACAAGCGCGGATTGGGCTACTCTGAGAATAGAAAGAAAGAAAAATATGAGGTTCGGTCTCCTATTGTTTTTCCCCCCGGATGAAAAATCATATAAAGAAATAATAATATGATGTGGTTTTTACTTATTATTATTTTTGGAAAAGCGGTGATAAAAACCCTTTTTGGATATGCGATGCCGATAAATCGGTCTTATAAATCATTTTTAGTCGCCACCCATTTTTTCGGCAATGGGACCGTTTCCATTTTTATTTTGTGAAAATGACTCCATTTTAACCCATTTTATTCAAGGCCTTTTATTCAGAAAAACTGGTCAGACGAACCAATGAGGTTCTAGGTAAGGTAATTGGGTACGTCGGCCCGTTGGAAGCCGACGCCCGGAAAACCGGCCTCTTTTAACCTACGATTTCTAATTTAATTTTATTTTAGAAAAGCCAAATTATTTAAACCCAACCCGAATAAATCAAACCGAATCCCTATGTGGAAAATTAATTAACCGTCCCAATTAGATTCATTCATTGCATTCATCACAGATAAATCATATCATCCATCATCCATCCATAATACATATCAAACAAAGTAAAAGACCCGCTCTTGCCTTATGGTTAAAGGCGGGCTACAAACTGAGCTTAGTAATGTAATAATAAACGATAGGAAATAAAATCTTGAAAAATCTCATAATCATCAATAATTAATTGACTTTGCTTGATTAAAACTCAATTTACCCATTATTGATAATTTCCCGGATTATATTTAAAGGAAGATTAATTTACTAAAATGAAACTGCACTAAAAATAATGAAAATGTGCTAGTACTGGAAGATAGTCGCGTCACGCGGGTGTTCTACGAAGAACAGTCGCGTTACGCACCCCTTATTTTTTTATTGTTAGACTTGTAATGGTTGCATCACGCAGCTATTCTATGAAGAACAGTCGCGTGACGGAACTCTGGTTATGATCTAGAAACTAGAACAGTCGCGTCACGCAGGTGTTCTATGAAGAACAGCCGCGTGACGTAACTATTAGCTACGTGACAGCACTGTTCGTGACATTATTAAAATCCTTAGGTATATGGATTATTTATTTAAAACAAAATATTAGATACGGATATAGAAACAAAATGAAAATGAGTACGCGAACAGCTGCGTCACGCAGGTGGTCTAGTCCAGGTGAGGGGCTTTTGGACATGAACAGTCGCGTCACGCAGGTAGTAGCTGCGTGACGCGGCTGCTCTGGTCCGCAACTACCTTTCAAACTGGTCCTTTTTACATTTCTTTTTTGTCCAAAGTAATTATAACGGACCCAGAAAGACTCAAAAATAGGCAAACTTACGTTTTGTCAAAGGCAAACCAATTAATCAACGCAAAAATGAGATTTTTAAGATGTAAAATGCTAAAAATAAATGAAAATAAAAAGAATGAAGTTAGAACCGTTACCTAGCCCTCAGATTTGAGGATTGCATGTACTGAAATTGATTCAGAGGTGTTGTTTCACCATTCCAGAAGCGCAATCACCAAGTTCTTTCACAAAAATGAAATTGTTTTCCTCTCTTTTCCTCTTTTTTTTTTTATCTTTTTGTTATATCTTTCTTTGATTTTAAATCTAAATATCTATGACTTGATCTACCTCAAGTTCACTCATTGGGGTTCTTGAGAAAGAGCTTTAGTCGCTTTTTTTAGATGTCTCAACTTAGAAAGTCGTGTTTATTAGAGGAAAATGAGAGCAAAATGTCAAAAGTGTCAAAAGTCCCGTTTTTGCTGTAAAATGTTGTATTTATATGGCTAGGGCAACAGAACAGTCGCGTCACGCGGGTAGAAGCTGCGTGACGCACCCATCTACCTGCGTAACGCGACTTACTTTTCGTACAGTTGCCGCGTATCCATACAAACAGTGCAGGCCGTTGCACGGGCGCGCGCCAGAGGTGTCAGTCCTGTTAGAGCTGCGTGACGCAGCTGAGAGTGCCGTCACGCAGGTACTAGCTGCGTGACGCAGCCCTAACACGGGTCAGGCTCCTTTGGGCGGTTTGATTCAATTTTTGGTTCAAAACACTTTCGGTTTATTGTGAAACCTTATCCTTTGTCCTCATATCATCATCGGGTCAGGTGGAGGCATAAAATCACGCGTCAACAGTTTGCCCCCCCATTTTATCATTAATCGTATAAACGATTAATGTTAAAGTGGTCCATTGACGCGCATTCTATCAGGCAATCCTCTCGAAGCTCGGTTTGATCGGCTTGGAAAGATGCTGAATCAATCAACTGGTCACCTCGTAAGCTCGGTTTGATTGGCTTCGTCGGTTTCCATCCAACATGTGAATGACTTCAAAGCTCGGTTTGATCGGCTTGGAAGACACATTCGGGGCTAGGTTTGATCGGCTTGAAGGGTTTTGAAGATTTGGTCACCTTCTCAGCTCGGTTTGATCGGCTTAGTCGGTTTCCACAGAATCTGAAGAGACATCTTCGAAGCTCGGTTTGATCGGCTTGAAAATGTTGATTTGGTAACAAAGTCTTCGAAGCTCGGTTTGATCGGCTTGAAGGGCTTTGATTTGGTCACCTACTCGGCTCGGTTTGATCGGCTTTGTCGGTTCTAGTCAGTATAGAAAAGGCATCCTCGAGGCTCGGTTTGATCGGCCTGAAAGATGTGGATTTTACCTTGGTCAACTTCGCAACTCAACATCATTGACTGGGGAAGAAATTTCAAACAGCTTCGCAATACATCATCACTGTTTTGAAATTGTTCTGACTAGCTTCGCAATACACCATCACTAATCAGTTGGACCTAGCGGCTTCGAAAAACCATCACCGGTTGGTCTGAAAAATTGTTCAAAAGAAGAAGAGCAATATCCGTGTGCAAACGAACCTTGCCTTCTGAGGGTAATTTAGCGATTTGGTGTTTCTGCCCCCTGTGCGGTGAGTAGATAAAAATCGCTGAAGTGTACGTGCCGCGCATCGACGTTAAATTGCCGAAGCGGACCATTGCGGGCCGTTGAAATGGGCCGTGTAGACCTGCTGGTCTCGGAAAGAGGTGACGGGCCGCACGGGCTTATTGGGCGTTGAAAGAAGGTGATGGGCTCATCGGTCCTTTTAGGTTCGGAAGAATGGGCTTGGGCCCTTTGCTTGAAGAAATGGGCTTGGGCCCAGATATTTACTATAAGTAATTTTCTTCATAACCGATTCAATTTCACTTATTCACAAACCCTAAGCAATTGAAAATTCTCTGAACTTTCAACTGAAAAAGATATCTCAGCTTCCTGAAATCCCTGCTTCCACCTACACTCGAGAGATGGAGACTTTCGGGGCCCTACCCGATATCTCGATGTTCGATGGCGAGCCGGTGTCGATGAGTCGGAATCCGCTGACCCCCGGGACGCGGCCGTTGCAGCTTCTTCCGTTGCCGGGTATGGAGTTTCCAGTCCGGTACGAGACGAGTCGGATGCGCGGCTTTCGATCCGAGGTAAGTAAAAATTTCCTTAATTTTGTTGTTTTTACTGCTTTAGATCTGTAGTTGTAGTAGATAAACCACTTTCTTTGTGTTTGCGCCTGTGTCAACAGTCGCGTCACGCAGGTAGTAGTTGCGTGGCGCGGCTGTTCTTGAATGAACAGTTGCGTGACGCATCTGTTCTTGTGTGAACAGTTGCATGACGCAACTGTTCGAGGCGCCAGAAACCCTAGTTTGCCTTGAATCTTAGAATTGACCCCTTTTAACTGTGTTAGGCCTTAATTTGATGATACCTTCTTGTTAGTACTCGTAGGCGACTTGATTTTGCCCTGAAAATTACATGAAAACAACACAAACGTAGTGAAATTAGATTGAAATTGAAACAGTGCGTACCTTCGACAGTTGTGTCACGCGGCTGTTCTTCGGAAGAATAGTTGCGTGACGCGACTATTCGTCAATCGAATAGGAATCTTGAACAGTTGCATGACGCTGCTAGCGAGATGCGTGGCGCGACTTCGTGGCTGCGTGGCGCATCTGTTCTTAGGGCATTATATCTCAAACAGTTGCGTGGCGCAGCTGTGGAGTAGCGTGGCGCGAGTGCAGAGATGCGCTACGCGGCTGTGCTTCTAGGTGCGCAACTTGGGCAGGGTTGCGTGATGCAACTGTGTAGGCGCGTGACGCGGCTTTGTGGTTGCGTGACGCAGCTATGGCTCAAACTGAACTTTGGTTTTTATTTTTCCTGCAATAAAAGAAAATGAACAGTTGTTAGTTTTATATTTAATGAAATTGAAATTTTCTTACAGGTGAATCTGGGCAAGGCCCGCTTGGGCAGATCAGCCACTGATGCTTCTGCCTTCTGGGACTTATTGGACCCTCCTATGTGAGCCTGGGTAGTCGCTGCAGGCTTCGGGGATTACGCCGCCGGATTGCACCGCACACAGCCTCGTTTCCCACCCGCCATGCGATATGTATTGATGGAGCGGTGGAACGACTGCACGCACACTTTCGTGTTCGGGTTTGGAGAGATGACCCTCACACTTGTGGATTATGCTGCCATCACTGGCCTTCGCTTCACTGGCCTGGTTCCTCCACTAGACGCTCGGTATCAGACGGCTGCTATCGAAGCTCAGCTAGTCCGTTCCCTACTCGGCGTTACGACACAGACCCGATACACTGTGCAGGGGTGCATGTCATATGAGATGGTCTTCAGGTTCTGGGCCGAGAGGATCAGGACCCGCTTGGAGTCTTGGAGGGAGTTGCCGGAGGAGGTCCGACCTGCTGCTCCTGCTTACACTCGGGAGGAGAGGGACCAGGCTGCTCGGTCCTTCCTATTCTACATTATTTCGTCTCAGCTGCTATGCACCTCCCAGAATAAGGGAGATCCGGCAGTGTTGGCATGTCTGCGAGACTTGAGCCAGGTCGGGTCTTTCGACTGGGCCACACTTGGTTTGGCGCATCTCTATCACGGTCTGGATGTCTGGACCCGTGGTAGCGGTGAGTCGAACTGGCTGTTCATCCGGCCTTTGGAGGTGACACACTTTCACTCTTAACTTTTTTCTCTTCTTTTTTTTTTTTGTGATCCGCCATTCTCAACTGTTCAACTAACTGATGTTATTTTCTGTCTCTGTTACAGGTGTGGTCCTACGAGTACTGCATCTACCCCAGAGGTCCGAGTGGCGACTCTCCTGTTGAGTCTAGGAGGATTCCTCGTTATCTGGCCCACTGCCATCACACTTACGCCAGTGGCGAGGATCCCGAGTACTGGCGGAGCTTCCTTAACGACCGGGAGCTGTTCGATGTAAGTACACACAGATACTCCAAACTTTTAGCTTATCTTCTTTTTCGCTTCTCTTATTTCAGTGCACAACAAATACTAATTTCTTATTTGTAGCTGTCCTTGTCTCCATGGGACTGTAAGGCTTGGAGGACCTATCCGGGCCGGGAGGTGGCTGAGTTGCATACCCGGTCGAGGCTGCTGATGTGAGGATACTGGGCTGACCGGTACTTCCTAGGAGAGAGAGTCTTCGACACTCCGATCACTCCAATACAGCGGAGAGTGCCTCATGCCCCTCCTTGGCATATGTGTCTGCTGGAGGGCTTAACTCGGGAGGACCTGGAGGTAGAGTATAGAGGCTTCTCGGCGAACGATGTCCTGTCCGCCGGTGACTTTCCTTCTTACTTTTCCTCTCGGATGCAGGCACGGCTTCCCGAGGTTCTCGAGTACACCTAGGTAACTCATCTGATCTTCTGCTTGTTTATTGTTATTACTATTCTCGCTGTTTCAAACCACTGATGACATTACTCTCTGTAACTTAATGTAGGAGCGAAAGATGCACAAGACTGTGGCTCACTACCGCGTTGAGGCAGCGGCTGAGGCTGGTGGCGCTGCGGCTCCGGCCGGACCAGCTGGTGTAGTACTGGGCGATGTCCCGTTTTCGCTGGGTATGGAGGTGGTGTTGGATCCTGGCCTTGGCTTGGGATCTGGCATCATTATTCCTGCTGATCTTCGGCAGGCTCCTCCTCCGGTGCAGCTGGACCCTGAGCACACTACACATGTAAGTTATAAACGAAATTTACAAAGTTAAGAGCACTTGACCTGAATATCCTTTTAATGGATTTTTATTGTTTGCAGGTGCCGGCCCAGAGGTATCAGGAGATATGCCAGCGGTTCGAGTTTGCCCGATCCTACATCGGTCTGCTCTACTCTGATGTACATGAGCGGGTGAGTACAGTCTTCCTGTGTCTCATCCCTCTTCCTTATTATTTGTTTACCTTTCCTTACACATTTTGGTTGTTTTACAGGAGCTGGAGAACGGGAGGCTACGGAGGCATCAGTCCCGTCAGTCTAGTGCCGTGAGCCGACTTCAGGCAGAGGTGGAGCGGCTTCGGACGAGATTAGAGGTCGAGGGCATCCTACTTGACTCTTCTGATGAGGATGAGGATGGCTCTTCTTCGGATGGCGCACCACCATCTCCACCCCCTCCGACTGTTGCTGGTCCTAGCCGTAGGCGGCGGTAGTCTTGCTGCACGTCTCCTCCATTTTTGAACATTTTTTGAACATTTTGAACATTTAGCGGTGTTTTACTATTTATTTATTTTTGAATAGTTGTACAGTTATATCATTATTATTATCATCCTATGATTTTTTTTTTTATATTATTTATATTTTCACAACTTTTATTTTATCACTTTATCACAAGTGTTTATGTTTTATAACTGTGAAGTCTTTTTCCTGCAAAAACAAAACACGAACACAACACCAAACACAAAATAGCGATGTCCCATTTGTTCATAAAAATGGTTCACCTTATTAGCAGTCAGTGAATCGATTTATTGTAAATGAATAAATGAAATGAAATGAATAAAAGAATAAAAATAAAAATAAAAATAAAATAATGAACTTAATACAGAATATGACCAAAAATCGATTTCCAAAAAGGAAGGGTACCGTAGTACCTACCTGATAGGGCGGTCCACTCAGTGAATGCGGACGTAATGGCTCAATCATCCTTTCTCGATTAATGCGATCATAAAGACTCTACTTCCTTATTGTACATGCCGTCCTTCTTATTGATGCGAGTTTAAATGTTTACCAACCCGAGCGGTCCATACTTAACTGTTCTTCCAACTACCTCTGACAGTGGTTATTATGTCGAACATTGACAATGGTTCGTTCATTGGTCGCTTTATCCTTCTATAAATGGGGTTTCTTCCCACCTTTCTTTCACATCCAGGATTCAAAGCGAACCCATTTCTTGAATAACCTTATTCATGGCTTTCCGACACCAAGTCTCAACTTTCGTCCAGTCCATTCCTGAGGACCTATGGGGAGTTTCTCCTATGAACCAACTCACCTGGTTGAAATACTTTAAAGATTTGAAGCCTGATTATGGTTTCCTTTCTTGGCTCGTTGCTCATTTTAATCCTAGCACCATGGTTTTCCGGTTTGAAGACTCTGAAGTAACTCCGACTTATGAGGAAATGTGTGCTGTAATGGACCATCATCCTGAACAAGGTGAAACTCCGGCCTTGCCCCCAGGTCCTAGGTATGATCTAACTGAAATTATGGCCTTGTGCCCAGTTTACCTTCCTGATGGCATAAACGTGGATCAAGGTCTTCCTTTGGAACCTTTCTTGAACAGGGTTTTGTCTGCTGATCTAGATCTTCCTTGGATCCGATCTTGCTGCTTCTTGCTGTTGAATGTGTATGCCATGAAGAATCGTCAACCCAGAATTGGAGATTTCTGACTTCTGACCGTTGTTCGTGACATGCAATTGTACCATCGTACCATCTTCATGATGATCATGGGAGAAACGATGTGTTGGGTCAGGGATATTGCCCTTCACATCACTGACTTGAATGTTCATCATCGTGGTTGTCCATTGCTACTGCAAGCCTGGGCTTTGGACAAATTAAGCCTGATTCCTCTGGTTCCGGCTCGCTTGATTCCAATTTATGGACCTGCCGTTTTTCAATCTCGGTCTCGAAGACGCTTCGATTTTGGTGATAACCCTACTATTCGGTGGACTTGTCCTTGTGGAGGATTAGACTGGTCACGACTGGAAGTATGAATCTCAACTATGTGTTGTATGCCAGTCTAAACCGTTCCATGGCCTATTTTCCAGATAGGATCAGTCGTCAGTATGGGATGATACAGCGTGTTCCCCGAGCCCACAACTTTGAAAGTGGTCTCATAACACCCCATCTGTTGACTAATTTGGCCGATTGTTGGCAAAATCGAAACACCATGTATTTAGATGAAGGAACAATGCAAGATTCTGTGACACCTGCATATGCGAACTGGTTCTTTACCCCACAATGATGTCACGTTCTATAGAGGTTGACCTTTGCTGGTAGGCCACATCAGAATAAACTGTCGTTTGTTGCTTTTTCTTTTGTACTCAAGCCATGAGCTTTTATCTAAATGTATCTGCTTTCCTTTTTAATCAATGATCTTGATGATTCTATTTTTGTTAATTCCTGCACATATGAACAACGAGAGACAACAAAACTTTTCTTTCGAAATTATTTGTTAGTTATTTGGGCCTCCTGCCCTTGGGTCAATAAATAAAAACTCATAAAGTAAAAATTATTCTATAAAAACAAAAGCTTATGCTTGGAAACAACAAAGAATGGAGTGATTGTTTTATTACCTGCACGAATCAAATAAAAATAAAAAATGTGACTCCTTTTATGTATGCATGAACTTATGGAAATGTCAAAGTTTATTCATGGTTTTATTGATCCTTCCAGGAAAATCACTGAGAAAATGGCGTTCGTTCCTCTGATCCACGTTCTACAAGAATTCCTTATTTAGGCAGAGGCCAGCAGCCGAGACATTTCACACCGAATGAGTCGATCTTTGTTTAAATAAGCAGAGAGGAAGGTTTTGCATTCTTCGACCACAAACCCCAAAACAAGAAACCAAAATTTGAAATTCAAATCTTTTATTAATCTTACTTCTTTTCAACATTATACAGAAGTAAAGAAAGTTTATTCTAGTTCAATGGTCATTCGCTCTAACTACTTGATTTCCTATTCTCCTTTGAGTCAAGTTGATGGCGTTGAGCAACCAATCACTAATCTGTCACGAACGCATGGCATGAATTCTACATTTAAGCTAAGCACCACGCGTTAATCCCAAGATTTTATTTTATTGTCATTATTTTGCATTTTTTTTTATGTGCTCTAACTTTTGCCTAGGCCGCCCTTGCGGGTTTTCAACCTAGCGAGCTCATTTCTTGCTTAAGCTGCCCTTTCGGGTTTTCAACTTAGCTCTTCTTTTTTTTTTTTTTTTAATCATCATCTCAGGCATAGAACCTTTTCATTTGATCCTGGTTGACAATCCGATTGACAAGCTCTCCTTCCATAGTGACTAATTCGACAGCGCCTTTAGGTAGCAGCTTCTGAATTCTGAACGGCCCATGCCAGTTGGGCTTGAACTTCCCACCAGGATGATGTTGGGCTTCATGATCCAATAACCTGATCAACACTAAATCTCCATTCTTTAAAGCCCTTGGATGTACCCGCTTGTTGTAGAAACGAGCGATCCTCCTTTTTCTCATCTGATCCTGGAATCGAGCATTCAGTCTCCTTCCGTCTAAGAGTGCCAGATCTTCATACCTCTTCTTGACCCATTCTTCTTCGGTCAGACCAGCTTCTACTATCACTCTGAGAGACTTCTTTTCGAGCTCTACCGGTAACACTGCCTCCATCCCGTATACCAATTCGAAAGGAGAAGCTCCATTTACTACCTTGAAGGTAGTACGATGTCCCCAGAGCGCGAAAGGAAGTTTCTCAGCCCAGCTTCTATACCTTTCGCACATCTTTGACAGGATTCTCTTGATCTCCTTATTTGCTGCTTCTACTGCACCATTAGCCTGAGGGCGATAAGGAGAGGAATGGTGATGCTCAACCTTATATTTATAAAGCAATTGGCCAACTTCTGCTTGAAAATGAGAACCATTATCTGTAACTATGTGATGGGGGACACCATAGCGACAGAAAATGTTCTGTTCAATAAATCTTGCCACATGCTTGGCAGTTAAGATTCTATAAGATTGAGCCTCGACCCATCTAGAGAAGTAGTCAACTGCAACCAATATATACTGATGACCATTGGATGCTGCAGGTGAGATTTTACCGATGATGTCTATGCCCCATGCAGAAAAAGGCCACGAAGGAGTTGTCGGATGGAGTTCGACAGCAGGTAAGTGGCTTCAATTGTCATGGTATTGGCAAGCTTTGCAACGACGCACATATTGAACACAGTCGCCTTCCATCTGCACCCAAAAATGACCTTGCCTCATGATTTTTCTTGCTAAGCTCATGCCGCTTAGATGAGTACCGCAAACTCCTTCATGAACTTTTCTCATAATGTCCTCTCCTTCTTTCTTACTCACACATCGTAGCAACACCCCATCCCAAGCTCTCCTGTAAAGTTCATCATCGACTATAACATAATTTAGAGCCATTTTCCTGAGGACTGCATGGTCTTCCTTCGTAGCATCTTCAGAAAAAGTACCATCTTTTATGTATCTCAGAATGTCCGTGAACCATGGTTCTTCCTCCGGTTCTATCTGGTTCACAAAATGATCTTTATAACACGGGATATTGGCTACGGTAATGATAAATGGCTTCTTCGAAAGTTTAGTCAAATCCTGCCAAGCCGATGCTAAGTTTGCCAAGGCGTCTGGAATCCTGTTATAGGTTCTTCCTATGTGAGTGAAAGTGATCTTGTCAAATAGTGCTGCTTTCTTCAACAAGTACTCGACATAAGGCTTCAATCGGTCTTCTTCTACCTTCCATCTCTCGTTGGCATACTCAATAACCAATAAAGAATCTCCTATCACCTCAACTTCCTTAGCATCGGATGCAAGAAGGGCTTCCATTCCCATGATGCACGCTTCATATTCTGCCATGTTGTTAGTGACCGGGAACAGTAGTCTCTTACACATGGTTGTGACTTCGCCGTTAGGTGCTTCTATAACAATACCAGCCCCAGCTCCGTTTCTGTTGGCTGATCCATCAAAGTATAACTTCCAAGCTCTTGTTTCAACGTACAGCAAGTGTTCATCAGGAAACTCCAATCCCATGATTCGTTGTCTGTCACAGGGTTTTCTGCTAGGAATTCTGCCACGGCTCGACCTTTGACCGTCTTCTTCGTTACGAACTCCGCATCCACACTAGACATCTGAATCAACCACTTAGACAACCGTCCCTCTAAAGTTGGTGTTTTCTGCAGATACTTCAACGGATCAATTTTGGAGACGAAAGTGACCCTGAAGGAGTCAAAATACGGCCTCAACTTCTTTATCGACCATACTACTGCCATGCACGTTTTCTCTATCAGATTGTATTTCTCTTCGATGGGCAGTAGTTTCTTGCTGATGTAGTAAATAGCTTTTTCTACTCCAGCGGAGTCCGGCTGTACCAACATTGCTCCCACTCCTGCATCTTCTATAGATAGGTTCAAAATTAGAGGTTCTCATGGTCTTGGTGAACTGAGCACCGGTGGATTCATCAAGTATTTCTTTATGTGGCCAAAGGCCTTCTGACAGTCCTCATTCCACTTGACTGGTTGATTCTTCTTCAGTAGCTTGAAAATCGGAGCACAGGTGATGGATAACCTTGAAATAAATCTACTGATATACTGAATCTTACCGAGGAAGCTTCTCACCTGACGTTCTGTTCTTGGCAGTTCCATATCTTGAATGGCTTTTATTTTGTCTGGGTCAACCTCAATCCCGTTAGGTCCTACCACAAAACCTAACAATTTTCCTTTCGTCACTCCAAATACACACTTCTTGGGATTGAGTCTCAAGTTGTACTGCTTGACCCGTGCAAAGAACTTCTCCAGCATCTCTGCGTGTTCTTCCTGTGTTTTTGTCATGATCACCATATCATCTACATACACTTCCAATCCTTTATGGATCATATCATGAAATAACGTAGTAGCCATCCTCTGATATGTTGCTCCAGCATTCTTCAGTCCGAACGGCATCACTCTATAGCAAAATGTTCCGAAGTCTATGGTGAAGGCGGTCTTATGCTTATCCACTAAGGCCATCAATATCTGATTATACCCTGAGAATCCGTCCATGATAGAATAACATCCCATTCCAGCAGTACTGTCTATCAAAACATCTATGTGTGGAAGTGGAAAATCGTCCTTAGGCGAGGCTTTGTTCAGGTCCCTGTAGTCGACACATATTCTTATCCTTCCATCCTTTTTGAGCACCAAGACTATATTTGCCAACCATTCCGGATAATGTACTACTTCTAAGAATCCTGCATCCAACTGCTTCTGGACTTCAGCTTTGATCTTGTCCTGCCATTCTGGTTTGACCCTTCTCCTTTTCTGTTTTATTGGCTTAATATTCGGATCAGTAGGAATGAAGTGCTTTGCTATTGATCTGTCGATCCCTGGCATATCCGCATAACTCCAAGCAAATACCTCCGAATTTCTTTTAATGCATTCTTGAAGATTCTGTCTGAGCTCAGGTTTGAAGTCTGATCCGATTTCAATTATTTTAGGATCTTCAGTGGTGCTTAAATTAAATGCAAAATGATGCAATGCATTTATGTCAAATATGCGAGTGGTATAATCAATGCCATGAACGTGACAATCAGGAAAACAAGAAAACAAATAGTCAAAGTTCACTTCCATTGATTGAAATAAAAGAGGGAAACCATCCATATTGTTCTCAAAACAAGCATTAGAAAAACAAAACACAGGATTAACTGCCTGTTCAATACATTCATTACAAGTATCTTTTATTGCCTGGACCACTTCATCGGCGTCTGCATCTTCTTCTCGTTTCGGGGTGGCTTCTTTCTCAGACTCTCCATGCCCTATCATCTTCTCCGCCTTCCTCTCTGCCTCTTCGGCATCTTCAGCAGCTAGAACAGACTGGAGGATCCTCACCTTGGCTTTTTGCTCTTGTACTAACTTGGAAGCTTCATCCCCAATCCCCAAAAAGTCTTCAAACTCGGATATCTTCTTTAACCAATCAGATCTAGTGTTTGCTTCTGTCATACCCACCATAAACTCAGTTCCATCCATCAGCTGTTCCAAGGAAGGTTCGGGCGACTTGATTAGCTTCTCCTCATAATCAGTCATAAATATCTCCAAACCGGGATAGGTCTTCCCCCTACTTCGAAATTCTCCCTCGGCTTGTGGACCAAAGAAGATATGATTCAGATTTAACCCTCTAACAGGAGACCGGATCTCATACTTCTCCTTTTTTCTGTTCTCAGAATATCCCAATCCGCGCTTGTCTTGCTGCCCAAATGCCGATGAGAGAGGGTCAAACCTTCCTTGTAGCTCCCGACCCAAACCTCGACCATACTGCCATTGCATTCTCTTCATCATCTTCCTCGAGAAAGGACTCATCCGATTCACTGCACTCTTGCTCTCGGTGGTGGGCGCATCAATTACTGCCACCTGAAATCTTGATAAGGGCACCGCTAGCTCTAAGCCCTCTACTGTTGCTACACTCAGATCTTCTTGTGCATTGACTGTTACCACCTCTGTTCCCCACGGAATTTTCACTTTTCTGTGCAGAGTGGATGGAACCGCACCTAGAGGATGGAGCCAAGGTCTCCCCAATAAAAGAGCATAGTTGGCTAAGATGTCTAGCACAACTATGTCTACCCAGCTTTCCACGGCTCCCATGGATATCTTTGCTTTGAAAGTCCCTTTTGCATTCCGCATAGTGTTATCATAAGCTTTGACCACCATGTTTGATGGCTCAAGCTCTGATTCTTCTATTTTAAATTTGGACAGCATTTTTAGCGGACATACACACAGTGCCGATCCGTTATCAATCATTACATTGCGGGTATCTCTTCCATTGACAGTGATCTAAATGTACAACGGCTTACAGTGGTTTCTTCTTTCTGGTGGAAGGTCTGAGTCAAAGAAGGTAACTTCACCGATTCTACGCTGTAGCACGTTGATCATATCAACACTTTGGATCCGAGCCGGCACTCTGACGAAAGTCATGGCTTCAAGCAAGGCTTCTCTATGTTCTTTAGATGCTATCAACAAATCCCATATTGAAATGTCTACTCTGGTTCTTTGCAATTGACTCAGCACTGAACTGGCGGTCATCCCACTAGGTGTCTTGTTCTGACTGCTTTCTCCAACCTCGACAGCCTTCTTTTGCCCTTTCACTACCTCTTCCTCACTCTTCTTTTCTTTCGGCTCCTCTCCGCCTTTCTCCGTCATTTTCTTCTTTATTCCATCAGCTACAATCTCTTTTCCCTTAGCCTGAACACTGCTCTCGGGATTGTATACTCGCCCACTGCGGGTCAAGCTCTGAACACCTACTTCATTCACTTCTTCTTCGCTGCTGTAGTACCATTGTTCCTCTTGGTTGGCTAAGCTCTTTTGAATGGCCAACTGAAGCTGTTCATCTTCATCCTCTGGTACATCACCTACTTTCACAATGATACTTTTCTCGATTTCAATCTTCACTGGCACTTTTTCTTCCTCATCACTACTACAGTCATCCCATATGTTCAACATAGCGCACATCTGCTCTTCGCAATCCGCTTCAGCTAATACTACCTCTTCTGGTAACTCGCTCCCAATCGCATTGACCGATCCACCTGACTGAGACTTACGAGATGGATAATTATACTGATATTGGGGAAGCGGATTGTTCTTGGTGCTGGGCTTGCTCTTGTCCGAGGGCATAGTAATCTTCCCACTATCGATCAAGTCTTGAATGTCGTGCCTCAATTTGAAACATTCATCAGTTGAATGTCCCTTGCACTGGTGATAATCGCAATTTCTGTCCATGTACCTCCCTCGAATTGGTTTAGACGGGTCGACCGGTAGCTTTGACAACACTCCATTCTTGATGCATGATCTTAGCACCGTGCTCAAAGGTCTCCCTAAGTCAGTGAACTCTCTCCTACGCCTTTCATTAACTGATCCCACTATAGCATTGTTATTCCCCGACTGATTCTGATTACTGCTTCCGGCACCTCTGTCACCATAAGAAGTCCGGTAGTTACCAAACCCTCTGTTCTTCTTCTTTTCTTCCTTGTACAGTTCCTCGATGTTTAGACCAGCACTTTGAACCAAAGAAAAATCGGTAAGAGGCTGAGTCAACATCCTTTCCTTGAAGAAGGGCAGTAGGCTCCTGCTAAAGATTCTGATCAGCTCTTTGTCTTTTGGCCTTGTCTGAACTCTATACAACTTAGTTCTCCATCTCCTGTAGTAATCAGAAAAGCTTTCATCCTTCCCCTGTCTTAAACTCTCCAGATCGCGTAAGTTGAATTCATCACTCTCGTCGGTCTTGAAGTGCTTAAGAAAAGCAGTCTGCAGCTTGATCCAATTCTTCTGAACCTCCTTATCTAGACCATCGTACCACCTCCGATAGTCTTTATGCAGTGTTTGTGGAAATGCAAGCAAGACATCTTCCTCGTTATATCGGTTCATCTGTGATACTCGGAGGAATTCAGACAAATGAGAGCGAGGATCATTGTCTCCTTCAAATATGGTATGCTTGAATGTTTTAAATGAAGCCGAACTGATCGGGTGCAAAACGTATTCAGTGATGTGAAAATTAGTGACCAGATCTTTCTCTTTTACTGCCGCCATTTTGTCGAATCTTTCTTTCAGATCGGCAAGTTGTTTGAGCACATCATTCTCGACTTGGACAGTGTTTCCTACAGAAGCTTGGTTTTCTGATACAGGTTCTAGAATTGGCCTTTCTTCTACCACAGGCTGACTGCTAGAAGGGGGAGTAGCTTGGTTTTGGGCCCTATCTTGGGCAAGAGCCGCAGCCACAATCTGAGCAATAGTTCTTATCTGAGTCTCAGAAAATCCGGTCTCATTTTTCGTGTTATCCACCATTTCTACTGAATCTGAGTCAGGCTCTGAATTTGATGAACTTGAATGATTCACTAAACTAATTGGAGTAAACTCGGGGATTGGGGAGGTTCTGACGAGACGCTGACCAGGATGTTGGTTCCAAGCTCTCGAAGCAATTTCTCGGGAAGGGTCAATTCTAATAAAAAGGTCTGAGTTAAAGAGGGCCCTGCGTGTATGCATGTGAAAATGAAAACACATAGGATGAGAAATGCATTTCTAATGTGCTAAAACCAATATGGAGATAAGATCTCGATTTCGACGACTAGACCAAAAATTCGGTATGAATAATACATCAATAACTTATTTTGTACTTAAACATTTCAGGCATTATCTGTCGTCGATCGTTCCTTTTGGATTTACGATCGACTATTTTCTCTCAAATCCCTAACTTTTGCCTCGGAATGAAAGAATTTCCGAGCGGGATTTTATTATTCTTGTTATTGTGTATTTTTTTGTATCCTTACTTTTTGCCTTGGAACATATGGTCCCAAGCAGGATTTCATTTTTATTTTATTACAACTGTCATAATCTCTCACTTACTTTCAGATAATGCGAGAAATGTTAAAATACAAAGGAATTTTTAACCCCCTTATAACTCCCTTTTCTTTCGGGTAGTAATTCATAATAAGGGATTGCATTATATTATTCGAAACGAATTTGAGGTCCGGTCTCAAAATCAAGGTCAAATGTCCATACCGGACATTAGCTCTTATTAATGCATGGCTGAAAAAGGAAAGTGTTACATGGTGCATGAATGTCACAACATATGTACAGTTTATAACATACAGGGGAGCGGGAGTTGGGAAATGCATGCCTTCCAACCTTATTCCTCCCACACACGGATTCCGTTGGTATAAATTCCGACATCTGTTTCTTAGGAATTTGGTCTAATCTCGACAACCAACAGGGGGTTTTGAGATTGACGATATAAACTCTCGGAAATGAATGCAGCATTACAACAGCAAACAGAATCGGGTGCACCTTAGGGGAAGTAACTAAGGCTTTGAACTATGTGCATTGGCTTCGGTCTCATTGGCTGAACAAAGTCTGGGTTCCGCAAACAGGATTCGGGCTTTGTTGGGCGTACTCCTTTCGATGCACCTTTAAGGTACTAGGCTTGCGGTTGGTAGTAATGTTAATTCTCGGATGGATGCACCTAAATCGCATGGTCTAGGCTAGATCCACCATCAAATTTAACACCAGTACTGAAGGGTGATACGGGTAGAATGAGGTGAGAAGAGAGAAATGCGAATGAATGCAAAAATCCTAGAAAGAAAATGTAAGCAATTAAACACATACGGACGATTAATAATTTTCCATCGGCTTTCTATTCAATTTTATTTAGAAGATCGTAAGCTTTAGAGTCAATTCCTAATTGCAACCACTAGATTGTTTATTAAAAACAACCGGGGATTAATGGGTGCAAAATTCCCTAGTGAAGTCGCCAAACTGTTTTTCCCCCCAGATGAAAAATCATATAAAGAAATAATAATATGATGTGGTTTTTACTTATTATTATTTTTGGAAAAGCGGTGATAAAAACCCTTTTTGGATATGCGATGCCGATAAATCGATCTTATAAATTATTTTTAGTCGCCACCCATTTTTTCGGCAATGGGACCGTTTCCATTTTTATTTTGTGAAAATGACTCCATTTTAACCCATTTTATTCAAGGCCTTTTATTCAGAAAAATTGGTCAGACGAACCAATGAGGTTCTAGGTAAGGGAATTGGGTACGTCGGCCCGTTGGAAGCCGACGCCCGGAAAACCGGCCTCTTTTAACCTACGATTTCTAATTTAATTTAATTTTAGAAAAGCCAAATTATTTAAACCCAACCCGAATAAATCGAACCGAATTCCTATGTGGAAAATTAATTAACCGTCCTAATTAGATTCATTCATTGCATTCATCACAGATAAATCATATCATCCATCATCCATCCATAATACATATCAAACAAAGTAAAAGACCCGCTCTTGCCTTATGGTTAAAGGCGGGCTACAAACCGAGCTTAGTAATGTAATTAATAATAAACGATAGGAAATAAAATCTTGAAAATCTCATAATCATCAATAATTAGTTGACTTTGCTTGATTAAAACTCAATTAGCCCACTATTGATAATTTCCCGGATTATATTTAAAGGAAGATTAATTTACTGAAATGAAACTGCACTAAAAATAATGAAAATGTGCTAGTACTGGAAGATAGTCGCGTCATGCGGGTGTTCTACGAAGAACAGTCGCATTACGCACCCCTTATTTTTTTATTCTTAGACTTGTAATGGTTGCGTCACGCAGTTGTTCTATGAAGAACAGTCGCATGACGAAACTCTGGTTATGATCTGGAAACTAGAACAGTCGCGTCACACAGGTGTTCTATGAAGAACAGCCGCGTGACGTAACTATTAGCTACGTGACAGCACTGTTCGTGACATTATTAAAATCCTTAGGTATATGAATTATTTATTTAAAATAAAATATTAGATACGGATATAGAAACAAAATGAAAATGAGTACGTGAACAGCTGCGTCACGCAGGTGGTCTAGTCCAGGTGAGGGGCTTTTGGACATGAACAGTCGCGTCACGCAGGTAGTAGCTGCGTGATGCGGCTGCTCTGGTCCGCAACTACCTTTTAAACTGGTCCTTTTTACGTTTCTTTTTTGTCCAAAGTAATTATAACGGACCCAGAAAGACTCAAAAATAGGCAAACTTACGTTTTGTCAAAGGCAAACCAATTAATCAATGCAAAAATGAGATTTTTAAGATGTAAAATGCTAAAAATAAATGAAAATAAAAAGAATGAAGTTAGAACCATTATCTAGCCCTCAGATTTGAGGATTGCATGTACTGAAATTGATTCAGAGGTGTTGTTTCACAATTCCAGAAGCGCAATCACCAAGTTCTTTCACAAAAATGAAATTGTTTTCCTCTCTTTTCCTCTTTTTTTTATCTTTTTGTTATATCTTTCTTTGATTTTAAATCTAAATATCTATGACTTGATCTACCTCAAGTTCACTCATTGGAGTTCTTGAGAAAGAGCTTTAGTCGTTTTTTTTTAGATGTCTCAACTTAGAAAGTCGTGTTTCTTAGAGGAAAATGAGAGCAAAATGTCAAAAGTGTCAAAAGTCCCGTTTTTGCTGTAAAATGTTGTATTTATATGGCTAGGGCAACAGAACAGTCGCGTCACGCGGGTAGAAGCTGCGTGACGCACCCATCTACCTGCGTAACGCGACTTACTTTTCGTATAGTTGCCGCGTATCCATACAAACAGTGCAGGCCGTTGCACGGGCGCGCGCCAGAGGTGTCAGTCCTGTTAGAGCTGCGTGACGCAGCTGAGAGTGCCGTCACGCAGGTACTAGCTGCGTGACGCAGCCCTAACACGGGTCAGGCTCCTTTGGGCGGTTTGATTCAATTTTTGGTTCAAAACACTTCCGGTTTATTGTGAAACCTTATCCTTTGTCCTCATATCATCATCGGGTCAGGTGGAGGCATAAAATCACGCGTCAACACCTATCAGATCGTCGAATGTGAATCAGATCTTCTTTGTTCCACAAGTCGAAGGGGAATTTCAGAGTAGGGGGAAAACCTATCCCGGCTTGGAGATATTCATGACCGATTATGAGGAGAAGCTGGTCAAGTCGCCCGAACCTTCCTTGGAACAGCTGGTGGATGGGACTGAATTCATGGTATGTATGACAGAAGAGAGCATTGAATCTGAGTGGTTGAAGAAGATATCCAAGTTTGAAGACTTTCTGGGGATTGGGGATGAAGCTTCAAAGCTGATGCAAGAGCAAAAGGCCAAGGCGCGCATTCTCCAGTCTGTTCTAGCTGCCGAAGAAGCGGAGAGGAAGGCATTGAAGGCGAAGCCGCTAGAAGAGAAGATAGACGCCACCCTGGCGGAGGAAGAAGGAGTTGCAGATGCCGACGAAGTGATCCAGGCAATAAAAGACACTTGTAATGAATGTGTTGAACAGGCAGTTAATCCTGTATTTTGTTTTTCTGATGCTTGTTTTGAGAACACTATGGATGGTTTTCCTCTTTTATTTCAATCAATGGAAGTGAACTTTGACTATTTGTTTTCTTGTTTTCCTAATTGTCACGTTCATGGCATTGATTATACCATGCGCATATTTGACATAAATGCATTGCATCATTTTGCATTTAACTTAAGCACCATTGAAGATCCTAAAATAATCGAAATCGGATCAGACTTTAAACCTGAACTCAGATAAGATCTTCAAGAATGTATCAAAAGAAATTCAGAGGTATTTGCCTGGAGCTATGCGGACATGCCAGGGATCGACAGATCAATTGCAGAGCACTTCATCCCTATTGATCCGAGAGTTAAGCCGGTAAAACAGAAAAGGAGAAGGGTCAGACCAGAATGGCAAGACAAGATCAAAGCGGAAGTCCAGAAGCAGTTGGATGCAGGATTCTTAGAAGTAGTTCATTATTCGGAATGGTTGGCAAATATAGTCCCGGTACTGAAGAAAGATGGGAGGATAAGGGTCTGTGTTGATTATAGAGACTTGAATAAAGCCTCACCTAAAGATGACTTTCCACTTCCGCACATAGATGTTTTAATCGACAGTGCTGCCGGAATGGGATGTTATTCTACCATGGATGGATTCTCCGGATACAACCAAATACTGATGGCTTTAGTGGACAAGCACAAGACGGCCTTCACCACGGACTTTGGAACATTTTGCTACAAAGTAATGCCATTTGGATTGAAGAATGACGGGGCAACATACCAGAGAATGGCTACCACACTGTTTCATGATATGATCCATAAAGGGTTAGAAGTATATGTGGACGACATGGTGATCATGACAAAGACACAGGAAGAACATGCAGAGATGTTGGAAAAGTTCTTCGCACGGGTCAAGCAGTACAACTTGAGACTCAATCCCAAGAAGTGCATATTCGGAGTAACAAAGGGGAAGTTGTTAGGTTTTGTTGTAGGACCTAATGGGATTGAGGTTGACCCCGACAAAATAAAAGCCATTCAGGACATGAAACCGCCAAGAACAGAACATCAGGTGAGAATCTTCCTGGTAAAATTCAGTACATCAGCAGGTTCATTTCGAGGTTATCCATCACCTGTGCCCCAATTTCAAGTTATTGAAGAAGAATCAGCCAGTCAAGTGGAATGAGGACTGCGAGAAGGCCTTTGACCACATAAAGAAATACTTGATGAATCCACCAGTGCTTAGTTCACCAAGACCAGGAGAGCCTCTAATCTTGTATCTATCTGTAGAAGATGCAAGAGTTAGAGCAATGTTGGTACAACCGGACGCCGCTGGAGTGGAAAAGGCTATCTATTACATTAGTAAGAAACTACTGCCTATAGAGGAGAAGTACAATCTGATTGAAAAAACGTGCATGCAGTAGTATGGTCGATAAAGAAGTTGCGGCCTTATTTTGATTCCTTCAAGGTCACTTTTGTCTCCAAAATTGATCCTCTAAAGTATTTGCAGAAAACGCCTACTCTAGAGGGACGGTTGTCTAAATGGTTAATTCAAATGTCTAGTGTGGATGCGTGTGAACCCCTCCCCCAAATATCATTGCATGTGAATGCATGTGACTAAGGGCAGAAATACACGTGAATGTATGAGTCGCCACCTTGTTTAATTATTTTAGGGTAAACTAGGAAAAAACCCTAAGTGACTCCAATTTTTAATTAACCTAATTATTAGATTAATTAACCTGTGAATACCTAAATTTTGAGGCTCAAAAAGCCAGTTCTCCCGGCCGCAGCGGTGGCGGTCGCCCTTTAAGGCAGCGGTAGCCGCTATCGCAGGCGGCGGCAGCCGCCGGCGACAGCGGCTGCAGTCGCCTGTGAATACCCATTTATTTTGAGGCTCGAAGAGCCATTTTTTTCGGACTGCAAACAGTCCGGTCGGACCGGAGGTCATTCAAAAAGTTCACCGGAAGTGTGCCAATATGGTACTTGAAATGTCCGAAAAATTACGAGGATCACGGAACTGGTCTCGGAATATTTTTTGGAGGTCCGGAACTCCCGGAAAAGCCTCCGGAACGAAAAAAAAGAAAAAGGGGAAAAGGCACACGTGCCCGCCCGTGGGGGTGGGCATACCCGCCCAGGCCAGGCGGGCACGCCCGCCCAAGCCAGGCGGGCATGCCCGCCCGGCTAGGGCGGGCGCGCCCGCCCAGCATGGGCGGACACGCCTGCCCAAGTCAGGCGGGCATGCCCGCCCAGCTTGGGCGGACACGACCGCCCAGCATGGGCGGGCACGCCCGCCCTCGAAGGCGGGCAGGGGCGCCCGGGATCACGTTTTTTCTTATAAAAAACGGCTCTGGGGCTCCGTTTTGAGACACTCAGTCTGTGTTAACGGACGCTCCTTCTCCCTACGCTCTTTGCGATTCTTTACTGCTTTCTTGCATTTTTTAATTTTAGTTTTATTTTATTGTTGTGATACTTGGTCACTTAAAATTAAATCAAAATTAATTCCCTTAACGAGGAGCTTAACCTGGAGTTAAGAAGCGGTCGACGATTAAATCAGGTACATGAACTGAACTCTGCCTATTTAATTTTAGCACTTCATGCATGCTTCTTTTCTACTCCTAATAATTCTACAACTGCATAAATGCATCCATGCCATCATTAGGCAAACAAATTGCCTCAATTAAATGAATTTAGGCTAAATGCCCGATTAATTAATAATCGCGGTATTAAGGCCTAAATCCGACAATATTGGCTCAAAACACCTAGTTAATTAATAGCTATGGTGTAATCGCCTTTATTTCAAACAAATCCTGCTTAAGTCCAATTAATTAATAATTGTGGCTAAAAGCCCTTATTTGATCACGTTTTGGCAACAAGTTGCCTACAATTAAATCGATCTTTTGGGAAAATGCCTTAAAATTAATCAACTTATTTTGGCAAAAAGCCTTAAATCAATCATTTTGGCGACAATCGCCCAATCAACATCATTTTGGCAATTAAATTGCCTAAATCAATATTTTGGCTTTAAAGCTTTCAAATAATCACTTTTGGCGACAATCGCCTAAATCAACATTTTTTGGCAACAATTGCCTAAATCAATCTTTTTGGCTAAAAGCCTTAAAATCAACACTTTTGGCAACAAATGCCTAATCAAATCAATCAATTCTTTGGCAAAATGCCTAAACAACATGCACAAAGCATACACACACTCATGCATAAAGCATCCTCATTCAAAGCCCTCTAAAAGAGGCCTATCGAACTACGTTGACTTTGATCTTCCATTCAAACGGAAGTACGTAGGCATGTTTGGGATTTAACCCCGAGCGGCAAGTCAAAATCACATAAACATTTTTCATTGGTCCCAATTACATCATCTTTCACCCTGCAAAGCATTCATCTTTGGTTAGTTCATCAGCATGACATAGTCTCGGGATCCACCTCGGGTTCGTAGACCATGCCTTAAACATTTGGGATAATTAATCTAGTAACTAGGTTAATTAAAATTGGAGTCACTTAGGGTTTTTTCCTAGTTTACCCTAAAATAATTAAACAAGGTGGCGACTCATACATTCACGTGCATTTCTACCCTTTGTCACATGCATCATATGCCATGATATTCGGGGTAGGGGTTCACATAACCCAATGTTAAGGCATGGTCTACGAACCCGAGGTGGATCCCGAGACTATGTCATGCTGATGAACTAACCTATGAATGAATGCTTTGCAAGGAAGATGATGTAATTGAACCAATGAAAATGTTTATGTGATTTTGACTTGCCGCTCGGGGTTAAATCCCTAACGTGCCTACGTACTTCCGTTTGAATGGAAGATCAAAGTCAACGTAGTTCGGTAGGCCTTCTTTGAAGGGCTTTTAATGGGTATGCTTAATGCATGAGTGTGTGTATGCTTTGTGCATTTTGTTTAGGCATTTTGCCAAAGAATTGATTGATTTGATTTTAGGCATTTGATGCCAAAAATGTTGATTTTAATGGCTTTTAGCCAAAAGGATTGATTTAGGCAATTGTTGCCAAAAATGTTGTGGTTTAGGCGATTGTCACCAAAATTGATTGATTTTAAGGCTTTTAGCCGAAATAAATTGATTTAGGCAATTTATTGCCAAAAATTGGTTAGGCGATTTGTCGCCAAAGTGATTAAGGCATTTGTGCCAAAAGTTGGTATTGGAAGGCGTTTAGCCAAAAGATTTAGGCAATTTGTTTGCCAAAAGTGATTATTCGGGCGTTTGTCGCAAAAATGACTGATTTAAGGCTTTTAGCCAAAATGAATTGATTTAGGCAATTTTTGCCAAAAGTTGATGTGATTTAGGCGATTGTCGCCAAAATGATTGTTTGAAGGCTTTTAGCCAAAAGATTGATTAATTCTAAGGCATTTTGCCAAAGCTTCTGATTTAAGCGATTTGTCGCTAAAAAGTGGTTAATCTAATTTATAGGCAATTTGTTTGCCTAAAATTGACTGAACCGTGGGCAATTTATTGCCAAAATGTGGTTGATTCAATTGTAGGCAATTTGTTGCCAAAACGTGATTGATTAAGGCTTTTTAGCCACAATTATTGATTAATTGGACTTAAGCCGGACTGTTCGAAATAAAGGCAATTAAACCGTAGTTATTAATTAACTAGGCTTTTTAGCTAATATTGTCGGATTTAGCATTAATACCACGATTATTAATTAACCGAGTATTTAAGCTTAATCATATTTGATTGAGGCAGTTTATTTGCCTAATTGATGACATGAATGCATTTTATGCAGTTGTAGAATTATTAGGAGTAGAAGAGAAGCATGCATGAAGTGCTAAAATTAAATAGGCAGAGTTTAGTTCATGTACTTGATTTAATCGTCGACCGCTTCTTAACTCCAGGTTAAGCTCCTCGTTAAGGTAATATTAATTAATTTGATTTTAATGACCACTTAACAAAGCAAGAAAGCAATTAAAGCTAAACTAAAATGCAGAAAAGCAGTAAAGAATCGCAAGGAGCGTAAGGGAGAAGGAGCGTCCGTCAACACAGACTGAGTGAGTAAAAACGGAGGCCCCGGGGCCAATTTTATAGGAAAAAAGGAGACCCGAGGGCGGTCCTGCCCGCCCTCGAGGGCGGGCGTGCCTGCCCCTTGGTGAAGGGCGTGCTGCCCCTTGAGGGCGGGCTGGACCGCCCTTGAGGGTGGGCTGGCCCGTGTGCTTTTTTTCTCGTTCCGGAGGCTTTTTCGGGAGTTCCGGACCTCCAAAAAATATTCCGGGACCAGTTCCGCGATCCTCATAATTTTCCGGACATTTCAAGTACCATATTGGCATACTTTCAGTGAACTTTCAAAATGGCCTTTGGTCCGGTCAGACTGTTTGCAGTCCGGGAAAATTGGCTCTTCGAGTCTCAAAAATTAGGTATTCACAGGCGATCGCCACCGCCGCCTTTAAAGGCGACCGCCACCGCCTCGGCCAGGAAAACTGGCTTTTTGAGCCTCAAAATTTGAGTATTCACAGTTGCCCCCCACTGGCTATCATAAAAAATGATTTATGAGAGCCAGTGGCTGTCTGAAGGAGCAAATTTTGAGGATGGGCAGAGGAGGAAAACCCCGCCGTGGGTTTTTTCTATGAAATGAAATGATCAAATGCATGGATTTATGTTTGTTACTTAAAGATGTTTTTGCCTATTTGAAGACTTAAAAAGAAGTTTTGCCTCTTAATGAGGGCTTGAAAAGAGATTTTGCCTCTTGGAGGACTTGAAAAGAGATTTTGCCTCTTAATGAGGGCTCGAAAATATGTTTTGCCTCTTAATGAGGGCTTGAAAAGAGATTTTGCCTCTTAGAGGACTTGGAAAGATGTTTTGCCTTTTAATGAGGGCTTGAAAAGATGTTTTGCCTCTTAGAGGACTTGAAAAGATGTTTTGCCTCTTAATGAGGGCTTGAAAAGAGATTTGTTTCATTTTTATTTTTTTTTCTTTGAGAACCAAGGGTCCACCTAAAGTCGAAATGATCAAATGGCTTGGTTTTGGATGAAAAAATGGTTGGTTATTGGTTAGAGTTTCACCCTAGGTTTTATGTAAAAAGGGTTAACCATTAACCGGGTTCTACCCTGGGTTTGTGTAAAAGGGGTTGACGATGGTTGGGTTCCACCCTGGGTTGTGTATGTTTTTTTTTATAGCACTTACCCCTGAATCCGACTTGGAGGATTTTGCCACCTGCTTGAGAGAATTGATGCCCTTATTAGCCGAAATAGAATTTCTTCTTAATGAAAGACTAAAAATTCCGTGATTACTTCTGTGATGGGAGAATGGTGAAGGTTCTTATCACTTCTTGTCCCCAGAATGGTGCTGACCATGGAATACTTCAAAACATTGGTGTTGTACTTGTCCAATCAATTGAGGAATCAAAGAGAACAAGGCCACTTATATGACTCGAGCAAACGGACAATGTGGATGACATCGCTCGTCTGAAACGATCGAAGAAACGATGGTCCGAGTGGAGACGAGGTATTAAAGAATTACCTCTCAACGATTATGTTTGACATTTTTTAGGGTTGTTTTGGAAACCCCGGGGATTGAATTGATATTTTCCTCTCTCTCTTTTTTTCGAGGAATGACTTCAAAGAGTGACGCTTTCAAAACGAACTTTTGAGAATGACTCGATTTTTGTGACTCGTCGTGGAATGACCACTGGTGACGGAGACTTGATTTTAGAGACTCATTGGACACTCGATTTAGAGACTCAAATTTTTCTTGTAGTGAATTGTGACTCGAAGGAACTTAGTGATTCCTGGAAAAAATGATTTATATACTCCCAAGGAGACCTTTGAAAGGGATTTTTTTTTTTAAGGACATACTTTGCTGTTTATGCTACAAAAATGGTCTCTCTAAAAGAATTCATGAAAGCACTTTTTTCTTTTTTTTTCTTTTTGCCTTAACTTTTGCCTAGTAGCCGCCCTTTCGGGTTTTCGACTCTAGCAGGCTCTTTGCCCTAACTTTTGCCTAGACCACCCATTCGGATTTTCAGCCTAGCGGGCTCAATTCTTGCCTGAAGCCGCCCTTTCGGGTTTTCAACTCCAGCTTTTTATTTTTCTTTTCTTCTCTTTTTTTTTATTTTTTTTTATTTTTTTATATTGGCAAAGAGAAAATGCTTTTTATGATGCAAACTTATGTTTGTGACCGCGCCTTTGTGGCTGCCTACGTATCTCCAAGAACTCTTCGGGGGATGGGGAGAATCAGGTCTTTCGTAGTTCCTTCCGGGATACGAACTTTGTGCTCGACTGTGTGAACACCCAAATTTTGAGGCTCAAAAAGCCTATTTTCTCGGACTGCAAATAGTCCGGCCGGACCGAAGACCATCTTAGAAGTTTACCGAAAGTATGCCAATATGGTACTTGAAATGTCCGGACAATTATGAGGATCACAGAACTGGTCCTAGAATATTTTTGGAGGTTCGAAACTCCCGAAAAAGCCCCCGGAGCGTTAAAGTAGCAAAACCACCAGGCACGGCGGTCCAGCCGCTGGCTTCCGGTGGCCCAGCCACCGAGAACCTGCGGCCCGAACCGCCGAGCACCGCCGCCGACGATAGCGGCTGCCGCCGCCTTTAAAGGCGACCGCCACCGTCGCGGCCTGGAAAACTGGCTTTTTGAGCCTCAAAATTTGAGTATTCACAATGCGGAATTTCTAACGAAGAAAATGGTTAAAGGTCGGGCTGTGGCAGAATTCCTGGCAGAAAATCCAATTGCAAGTGATGAACCTTGGGAATTGGAGTTTCCGGATGAGTACCTACTATGCATCGAAACAGGAGCTTGGAGATTGTATTTTGATGGATCAGCCAACAGAAATGGAGCTGGAGCTGGTATCGTAATTGAAGCACCTAATGGCGAGGTTACCACGATGTGCAAGAGACTGTTGTTTCCGGTCACTAATAACATGGCGGAATATGAAGCATGCATCATGGGGATGGAAGCTCTCCTTGCATCCGGTGCTAAGGAGGTCGAAGTAATAGGAGATTCTTTATTGGTTATTGAACATGCTAACGAGAGATGGAAGGTAGAAGAAGAAAGATTAAAGCCCTATGTCGAGTACTTGTTGAAAAAGGCAGCACTATTCGATAAGATGACTTTCACTCATATAGGAAGAACCTATAACAGAATTCCAGACGCCTTGGCAAACTTAGCATCGGCTTGGCAAGATTTGAGTAAAGTTCCGAAGAAGCCATTTGTCATTACCACAGCTAATATCCCGTGTTATAAAGAACATTTTGTGAACCAGATAGAATCGGAGGAAGAACCATGGTTCACGGATATTCTGAGGTACATGAAAGACGGTACTTTTTCTGATGATGCTACGAAAGAAGACCGTGCAGTTCTCAGAAAAAAGGCTCTGAATTACGTTCTAGCCGATGGTGAACTCTACAGAAGAGTGTGGGATGGAATGTTGCTGAGATGCGTGAGCAAGAGAGAAGGAGAAGACATAATGAGGAAGGTGCATGAAGGAGTTTACGGTATCCACCTAAGCGGCATGAGTCTAGCAAGAAAAATCATGAGGCAAGGTTATTTCTGGATACAGATGGAAGGTGACTGTGTTCAGTATATGCGTCATTGTAAAGATTGCCAATACCATGACAATAAAAGCCACTTACCTGCTGTTGAACTCCACCCGACAACTCCTTCCTGGCCTTTTTCTGCATGGGGTATAGACGTCATCGACAAAATCTCACCTGCAGCGTCAAACGGCCATCAGTATATATTGGTTGCAGTTGATTACTTCTCTAGATGGATTGAGGCTCAATCTTACAAAACCTTAACTGCCAAACATGTGGCTAGATTCATTGAACAGAACATTTTCTGTCGCTATTGTGTTCCCCATCACATAGTTATAGATAATGGCTCTCACTTTCAGGCAGACGTTGGCCAATTGCTTTATAGATACAAGGTTGGGCATCATCATTCTTCTCCTTATCGCCCTCAGGCTAATGGTGCAATAGAAGCTGCGAATAAGGAGATCAAAAGAATCCCGTCAAAGATGTGTGAAAGGTATAGAAGCTGGGCTGAGAAACTTCTTTTCGCGCTCTGGGGGCATCGCACTACATTCAAATCAGTAAACGGAGCTTCTCCTTTCGAACTTGTATACGGAATGGAGGCAGTGTTACCGATAGAGCTCGAAAAGAAGTCTCTCAGGGTTTTGGTAGAAGCTGGTCTGACTGAAGAGGAATGGGTCAAGAAGAGATATGAAGATTTGGCGTTCTTAGACGGGAAAAGACTGAATGCTCGATTCCAGGATCAAATGAGAAAAAGAAGAATTGCTCGTTTCTACAATAAACGAGTACATCCAAGGGCAGTAAGGAACGGAGATCTGGTTTTGATCAGGTTATTAGACCATGAAGCCCAACATCATCCTGGTGGGAAATTTAAACCCAACTAGCATGGACCATTCAGAGTTCACAAACTATTAGCAAAAGGCGTCGCTGAATTGGTCATTATGGAAGGAGAACTTGTCAATCGAATCGTCAATCAAGACCAAATGAAAAGATTCTACGTCTGAAATGATGATTTCAAAAAAAAAAAAAAAAAAAAAAAGGGGGAGATAAGTTGAAAACCCGAAAGGGCGGCTTAGGCAAAAATTAAGCTCGCTAGGTTGAAAACCCGAAAGGGCGGCCTAGGCAAAGTTAGAGCATAAAAAAATATATATAAAATAAAATTTTCAGGATCAACGCGTGGTGCTTAGTTTAAATGCAGAATTCATGCCATGCGTTCGTGATAAATGTGTGATTGGTTACTCAACGCCATCAACCCGACTTGAAGGAGAATAGGAAATCGAGTAGTTAGAGCAAATGACCATTGTATTAGAATAAACTTTCTTTACTTCTGTATAATGTTGAAAAGAAGAAAGATTAATAAAAGATTTGAATTTCAAAATTTTCTTACTGTTCCGGGGTTATGGTCGAAGGATGCAAAACCTTCCTCTCTGCTTACTTGATCCAAGATCGACTCATTTGATCTAAGATGTTCCGACTGTTGGCCCTGCTTAAACAATGAACTCTTTTAAGACGTCGATCAGAGGGACGAGCACCATTTTCTCAGTGATTTCCCTGGAAAGATCAATATAAAGCCACGAATAAACCTTAGTGCTTACATAGGTTCATGCATGCATAAAGGAGTTACATTTGTTATTTTTGTTTGATTTGTGCAAGTAGTAAAACAGTCACTCCATTCTTTGTTGTTTCCAAACATAAGCTTTTGTTTTTACAGAACAACCTTTATTTTATGAGTTGTCATTTATTGACCCAAGGGCAGGAGGCCCAAATAACTAACACGACAAATGATTCCGAAGGAAAAAGTTTGTTGTATGTTGTTGATTCATGTGTGCAGGAAGCAGAAATTAATAAAGGCAGAGCCATCAAGGTCATTAATTGAAAGAAAAGCAGATACATTTAAATAAAAGCTCATGGCTCGGGTACAAAAAGAAAAGACAACAATTTATTCTAGTAGGGCCTATCAGTAAGGGCCAGTCCTCACAGGGCACGACATCATTGTGGGGTAAAGAACCAGTTGACATATGCGGGTGTCACGGCATCCTGCATCGTTCCTTCGTCTAAATACACAGTGTTTCGATTTTGCCAACAGTCAGCCAAACTGATCAACAGATGTGATGTTATCAGACCACTCTCGAAGTTATAGATTCTGGGAACGCGCTGTATCACCCCATGCTGACGGCTGATCTTGTCAGGAAAATAGGCCATGGAACGGTCTAGACTGGCATACAACACATAGTTGAGATTCATACTTCCAGTCGTGACCGATCTAATTCCCCACCAGGGACAAATCCACCGAATTGTTGGGTTATCCCCAAAGTCAAAGTGTCCTCGAGTCCGAGACCGAAAGTTGGCAGGACCATAGGTTGGAATCAAACGAGCAGGGACCGGAAGAAGCAGACTTAACTTGTCTAAAGCCCAGGCCTGCAGCAATATTGGACAACCGCGATGATGAATATTGAAATTGGTGATATGAAGGGCAATATCCCTCACCCAACACATCGTTTCTCCCATGATCATCATGAAGACAGTACGACGGTACAGCTGCATGTCACGAACTACTGTCAGAAGACGGAAATCTCCAATTCCGGGTTGACGGTTCTTCAGGGCATATACATTCAGCAACAAGAAGCAACAAGCTCGAATCCAAGAAGGATCCATATTCATGGACAGAACCTTGTTGAGAAAGGGCTCTAAAGGTAGACCCTGGTCTGTGTCTATACCATCAGGGAAATAAACCGGACATAAGGCCATAATCTCAGCTATATTATACCTAGGACCTGGGGGTAAAGCTGGAGTTTCGTCTTGATCAGGGTGATGATCCATCACGGCGATGATCCATCACGGCACAAATTTCTTTGTAGGTCGGAGTCACTTCAGAGTCTTCAAACCGGAAGACCATCGTGTTCGGATTAAAATGAGTAATGAGCTAAGACAAGAAGCCATGATTAGGTTTTAGGTCTTTGAAATACCTTAACCAGGCAAGTTGATCCATAGGGGGAATCTGCCATAAGTCATCAGAGATGGATTGGACAAAGGATGAGACTTGGCTTCTGAAGGCCATAAAAAAGGGATCATCTAAGAAATCGATCTGCTTTGAATGATTGGATGCGAAGGAAAAGTGAAAGGAAACGCCCATTTATAGCAGGGTAAAGGGACCGGTGAGTGAAGCATTGTCATCACTCGACTTAATGCCCACTGTCAAGAGTAGTTGAAAAGACATTAATGTGTGGACTACTTGGGTTGGTGAGCATTTAAAGTCGCACTAATCAATAAGAAGGACGATTTGTACAACAAGGAGGTTGAATCTTTATTAGCGCGTTAATCGCCCTGTCAGGTAAGTGATACGATCCACTATTGTTTGGTGATTGATTTTTGTAGTATTTCGTTTTAAGTCCATTATGTTATTCTTTCTTTATTTCAATTTATTTCATTCATTTTATTTATAATAATAAATCGGTCCATGGACCATTAACAAGGTGCACCGTTTTTGCAAACAAACGGGACACCGTCCTCTTTTTTGTATTTTTTGTATTTGTGTTTTATTTTTGCAGGAACAAGACTTCGCAGTTGTAAAATATAAACACACACAACAAAAAAAAAATGGGTATAAATAAAAAGAAAATAAAAATAAATAACTGTACAACCATCCAAAAAATAATGAAAAATTGATAAATGTTCAAAATGCTCAAAAATGGAGGAGACGTGGAGTAGGACTACCGCTGCCTGCGGCTCGGACCAGCAACAGTCAGATGGGGTGGAGACGGTGGCGCGCCATCGAAAGAAGAACCATCCTCATCCTCATCAGAAGAGTCGAGCGGGATGCCCTCAACCTCTAGTCTCGTCCGAAGCCGCTCCACCTCTGCCTGAAGCCGGCTCACGGCACTGGACTGACGGGACTGATGCCTCCGCAACCTCCCATTCTCCAACTCCTGTAAAAGCAGACATATATAAGAAAGTTTGCCAAATAATAAGAAGCAAAAAGGTAAATGTGTGTAAAATCCATACCAGCTCGTGCCGCTCGGAGTAGAGCCGACCAATGTAGGATCGAGCAAACCCGAACCTGTTTTCGCCGAAAATCCCCCCGAAGGACCCGAAAATATCCTTTTTGTGATTTTTGATAAAATGTGTTTATTTTTGATGCGGTGCCGATAAATCGGTCTTATAAACAATTTTGAGTCGCCACCCATTGTTTAGGCAATGGGACCGTTTTTATAAAAATGACTCCATTTTAAACCCAATTTTGTTTTAAGGCCAAATTATTTTAAAAGATTGGTCAGGCGCACCAATGCGATTCTGGGTAAGGGAATTGGGTACGTCGGCCCGTTGGAAGCCGACGCCCGGAAAACCGGCCTCTATTATTAACCTATGATTTCTAATTTATTTTAGTTAGAAAAGCCAAATTATTTATTTATTTAAACCCAACCCAAATAAATCGGATCGAATTCCTATTTGAAAAATTATTTAATCGTCCCAAACAAATCTAATTATCACATAACAATTATTCAAATTAAAGCAATTAAATCAAAGCAATTAAACCAAATAAATAAAAGACCCGCTCTTGCCTTATAGTTCAAGGCGGGCGACAAACCGAATCAAAAATATTAAATGGAATAAATAAATGACTCGCTCTTGCCTTATGGTTAAAGGCGGGCGACAAACCGAAGAATAAATCAAATAAATAAAAGACCCGCTCTTGCCTTATGGTTCAAGGCGGGTAACAAACCGGATCCAAAAATATATATAAATCAAATCAAAAATTAAATCCATAAACTAATAAAAATAAATCCATACATAATTTTAATATCTGAATCACATTTTAATTTTTTATTTTTAGATTAATTTCATTTTTGCATTTTAGTATTTTAAGCTTAATTAAACTGTGATCTGTTCATAATTGGCCATTTTCAGATTTATTGAAGAAATTAAATTTTATTTTATTTATGTGTAAAATTTATTATTTTTATTTTTATATTATTTTTTTTATTTCTGGAAATCGGATGAACATTGATGAACAGTGCTGCATAGTGATGAACAGTATACTGAATAGTGTGTGAACAGTGTGTAAATAGTGTGTGAACAGTGTGTGAATAGTATCGATTTTTGGAAAAATTAAGAACATCTACTGTTCATCGATGAACAAACAGTTACTGTTCATCAATCAATTCTGGGAAAATGGATGAACAGTTACTGTTCATCGATTATTTCGGGGAAAATTGATGAACAGTTACTGTTCATCGATGAACATCTACGTGATTTTTGTCCAGAATCCATTTTTAAGTATTTGTTTACATTATTTCTTGTTTAAATGTAATTTAAGGACACATAAAATGGCCAAATATGAACAGAATATAATTTAAAGAAGCTTAAAATATTAAAATCACAAGAACATGTTAAAAAAACACAAAAATATGTAAAGAAAAAATACAAAAATATCAAGAAAATTACCTGAACCTCAGATTGAGGATTGTAAGTGGATCAAATGTCCAGAAGCTTTGTTTTCAAGGATTGATATGTTTTTTTTTATCTTTTAATTTTTCTTTTTATGGTTTAAATCACCTAAAATTGATATCTAATGCCAATTTTCCTCAAAATTAACTCACAAGAGTTTTTAGAGGAGAATGAGGCTGCAGGGTATTTTTTTAGGGTTTTTTAGATTGTGAAGTTGTGTAGAGTTGTGTGAAAATTGTGAGAAAGAGATGAATTTATAGAGCTAGGTTATACTGTAGCACACGGCTACTGTAGCACGCGTCTTTTTTTTTTTGTTTATTATTATTATTTTTTTGTTTAAATCCTTGGATTAAAAGACTTCTAGATGGCATTGACCCATTCATCCTCGTATCATCATCGGATCAAGCGGGGCATAAAAAACACGCGTCAACAGTTTGCCCCCCCCCCCCCCCCACTTTAGCATTAATTGCATAAACGATTAATGTTAAAGTGGCTCACTGACGCACCTTCAATATTGGGCTGAATGAAGTAGCTGTCTTGATCATCTGGTCACGTCCAAAGCTCAGTCTGATCGGCTTTGTTAGCTCCGGATCGGTAATGACCTCCAAAACTCGGTCTGATTGGTTTTGAAGATACCTTCTAAGCTCGGTCTGATTGGCTTGAAGGATTTTGATTTGAATTTATTTGATCATCTGGTCACGTCCAAAGCTCAGTCTGATCGACTTTGTTGGCTCCAGTCGGATCGGTAACGACCTCCAAAACTCGGTCTGATTGGTTTTGAAGATACCTTCTAAGCTCGGTCTGATTGGCTTGAAGGATTTTGATTTGAATTGATTTGATCATCTGGTCACGTCCAAAGCTCAGTCTGATCGGCTTTGTTGGCTCCAGTCAGATCGGTAACAATCTCCAAACTCGGTCTGATTGGTTTTGAAGATACCTTCTAAGCTCGGTCTGATTGGCTCGAAGGATTTTGATTTGAATTGACTTGATCATCTGGTCACGTCCAAAGCTCAGTCTGATCGGCTTTGTCGGCTCCCGTCGGATCTGTGATCAACTCCAAAGCTCAGTCTGATTGGCCTTGAAGTCACCTCCGAAGCGCGGTCTGATTGGCTCGAAGGATTTTGGTTGTGTTGATTTGATCGTCTGGACATGTCCAAAGCTCAGTCTGATCGGCTTTGTTAGCTCCAGTCGGATCAATGATCAACTCCAAAGCACGTTCTGATTGGCTTTGAAGTCACCTCCGAAGTGCGGTCTGATTGGCTCGAAGGATTTTGGTGATCATCTCTAAAGAACGGTCTGATTGGCCTTGAAGTTACCTCCGAAGCGCGGTCTGATTGTCTCGAAGGATTTTGTGATCATCTCTAAAGCATGGTCTGATTGGCCTTGAAGTTACCTCCGAAGCGCGGTCTGATTGGCTCAAAGGATTTTGTGATCATCTCCAAAGCACGGTCTGATTGGCCTTGATGTTACCTCCGAAGCGCGGTCTGATTGGCTCGAAGGATTTTGTGATCATCTCCAAAGCACAGTCTGATTGGCCTTGAAGTTACCTCCGAAGCGCGGTCTGATTAGCTCGAAGGATTTCATGATCATCTCCAAAGCACGGTCTGATTGGCCTTGAAGTTACCTCCGAAGCGCGGTCTGATTGGCTCGAAGGATTTTGGTGATCATCTCCAAAGCACGGTCTGATTGGCCTTGAAGTTACCTCTGAAGCGCGGTCTGATTGGCTCGAAGGATTTCGTGATTATCTCCAAAGCACGGTCTGATTGGCCTTGAAGTTGTGAATACCTAAATTTTGAGGCTCAAAAAGCCAGTTTTCCCGGCCGCGGCGGTGGCGGCTGCAGTCGCCTGCAAATACCCATTTATTTTGAGGCTCGAAGAGCCAGCTTTCCCGGATTGCAAGCAGTCCGGCCGGACCGAAGGCCATTTTGGAAGTTTACCGAAAGTATGCCAATATGGTACTTGAAACGTCCGGGACGTCGCGAGGATCGCGGAACTGGTCCCGGAATATTTTTTGGAGGTCCGGAACTCCCGAAAAAGCCTCCAGAACGAAAAGAGAAAAAAAGAGAGGGGAAAAGGCACACATGCCCCGCCCGCGGGGGTGGGCATGCCCGCCCAGGCCAGGCGGGCACGCCCGCCCAAGCCAGGCGGGCATGCCCGCCTTCAAGGACAAGTTTGATGGAACCACTTGTCCTAAAACACATTTGAAAATGTATGTGGGTGCCCTAAACCCATTCGGATTGAGCAGTGAGCTCCTTGCTCAGTTGTTCCAACAATCTCTTACCGGTGCTGCATTAAGATGGTTTGTTAGCCTTGATCGGTCTAAGATGAAGACCTGGGAGGATATCTGTAATGCATTCAATTCATAGTACCACTACAATATGGAGGTGGATGTTACTCGAAGAGAGTTAGAGACCACCAAACAGAAGAATAATGAGCCTTTCTCCTCGTTCCTTACAAGGTGGAGGGCCAAGGCTACCCAGATGATTAATCGGCCTTCTGAGCAGGAGCAGGTCGATATAATAATAAAAAACCTGCAGCCTGTTTACCAACAACGGTTGCAAACCCAGTACCTACCAACGTTCCAGTCGCTCATCGCCACTGCTACAAAGGTGGAAGATTTGATCCAAATAGGGCAACTGAAAGATGACTCAGGAACCTCAAAATACGAGAAGCCTAGCCAAGCTGGCAACGTCCGTGAAGTGGCAAACATCACCCCCACAAATCCTTTACGTGGGGGCAATATGAGAAATGGCAGTCGGTCAAGAAGGACATATACTGATCTCGGGATGCCAATCCTTTTGGTTTTTTGAGAGGCTGTCAAGGCCAACTACACAAGCCCTTGGAAGCAAGGCCGCCACCCAACCCTTTACCAAGAAACTACCGAACCAATGAATACTGTGAATATCATCAGGGTCATGGGCACGAGACTGAAGCGTGCTGGACGCTTAAGAACCGCATCCAAGACCTGGTGGACGACGATTCAATCATCCCAAGAAGTGAGTCAAACATTAGCGCTAATCCCTTACCAAATCACGGGGTAAATGCTATTGTTTCTGACCATGGAATTGATCGATCCTTTCGAGCTATTCCTAGAAATGAATGACACCTGTGTCCTGGACCTGAATGACTTATCCGAAGAGGTAACAACCGAGCTGGAAGTGGAAGACTTCATGCAGCCTAGTCTCCTTGACAAGATTGCAGTTATCACAGGAAATGAACGGAATCAAGACCTGCTCAACCTGATCAAGCCGAACGAAGGGCCTCTCAACAGCTGGTACGCCGAGGAGGAGCGCACTGCTGATAAACCCCCTCCCAAGTCAAACCTGGTAACAAAGTCTGTAATCGAGTCCTGTGCTGAGTCTGAGTCTGACCCCGAGTCTGAAACCGAGTCAGAGTCCAATTCCAGTCCTGAGTCGTCTCTGTCGGATCTAGAAGATCCTGATTTCAAATTTGATGTAATTTTCGAAGACGATTCCGTCATAATCAATAAAGGCTTGCAAATTCTTGACTACCCTGTGTGTCTATCTTTCCAAGCATTTCCAAGCAAAAATAATCAATGAAATAAAAAAATGAAAAAGAAAAAAACAATGATTGGCAAAGAAGAAAATGAATATACATACATTGCATCTGATTGTATGAACAGGGAACATATCAGTGAATGTTTGAAGAAATTTGCTGATTGCTTCATGTGGAAAGCAAGTGACATCACGGGAATTGACCCAGCAATAGTGGTGCACAAGATTCCAGTGTATCCGGAGACCAAGCCGGTGAAACAGAAGCTCAGAAGACTGAAGACAGAATGGTCCTTGAAAATCAAGGAGGAAGTTGCCAAGCAATTGGAGAACAAGTTTATAGAGCCCATTGCTTACCCGACATGGTTAGCAAACATTGTGCCGGTTCCTAAGAAGGATGGAAAAGTCAGAATGTGTGTGGATTATCGGGATTTGAATAAAGCATGTCCGAAGGACGACTTCCCCCTGCTGCACATTGACTTGTTGGTGGACTGAATGGCTGGACACGAGATGGTCTCCTTGACTGATCTCGCTGTCGGGTACAACCAAATAATGATGCATTTGCCAGACAAAGAGAAAACGGCATTCATCACAGAGTGGGGAACCTACTGCTATAGGGTCATGCCCTTCGGGCTCAAAAATGCCGGGGCAACCTATCAAAGAATGGCAACAACCATCTTTCACGACATGATTCACGGAGAGGTGGAAGTGTATGTGGATGATATGGTGGTTAAGTCGAAAACAGCCGAAGAACATACAACAGCACTTGAGAAGTTCTTCCTTAGACTTCGAAAGTACAATTTAAAGCTCAATCCAGCAAAATGCCTGTTTGGAGCTACATCCAGAGTGTTTCTGGGGCACATGGTTAGTCGGAAGGGCATAGAGATTGATCCTTCGAAAGCTAGAGCTATTCTGGAAATGCCAGCACCAAGGACCAAAAAGAAGTTCGGGGTTTCCTGGGAAGGCTACAGTACATCAGCCGGTTCATAAATCAATTGGCCGATACTTGTGGTCCGATCTTCAAATTACTCAGGAAAGGATTAGCGGTTAAATGGAATGAGGATTGCCAGAAAGCTTTCGACCAAGTCAAGCAATATCTGCTATCCCCGCCAGTTTTACAGCCACCAAGGCTAGGAAAGCCCTTATTATTATACCTATCAGTGACAGAAGAAGCGATGGGTGCAATGCTAGCTCAACAAGCAGAAGATACAAGGATAGAAAATGCCGTGTATTACTTAAGCAAAAGGATGCTAGAATACGAGCTAAAATACAACAAGATAGAGAAGTTGTGTCTGGCTCTAGTGTGGGCCTGTACAAAGCTGCAGCACTACCTCTCGTCTTACACGACCTATGTCATCTCTGAATCGAACCCCTTGAAATTCCTTATGGAGAGGCCGATTCTTGACTGCAAGATGGCTAAGTGGGTATCAGTGCTCGCAGCTTATGATTTGAAGTTTGTACAACGGAAGGCAGTAAAAGGTGGAGCCTTGGCTGACCAATTAGTAGAATTACCGGTCGAAGACCAGATGCCGGAGGTAGAATTTCCTGATGAGGATTTGTTAAGCGTGGAAAGTGAGGTCTGGGAGATGTACTTCGATGGAGCTTCAAACTACCATGGAAACGGGGTTGGAGTCGTATTCAAAACTCCTTGTGGAGAATACGTCCCAATCGCAGTCAAACTAGATTTCGACTGCACCAACAATGAAGCCAAGTATGAAGCTTGCATCAAGGGGTTGGAAGCGGCCCTAGAAAAAGAAATAAAAATCCTTAAGGTTTTTGGAGATTCCAACCTAATAGTGTTTTCGCCGAAAATCACCCCGAAGGACCTGAAAACATCTTTTTTGTGATTTTTGACGAAATATTTTTATTTGGATGCGATGCCGATAAATCGGTCTTATAAACAATTTTGAGTCGCCACCCATTGTTTAGGCAATGGGACCATTTTTATAAAAATGACTTCTTTTTAAACCCAATTTTGTTTTAAGGCCAAATTATTTTAAAAGACTGGTCAGGCGCAACAATGTGATTCTGGGTAAGGGAATTGGGTACGCCGGCCCATTGGAAGCCGACGCCCGGAAAAACTGGCCTCTATTATTAACCTATGATTTCTAATTTATTTTAGTTAGAAAAGCCAAATTATTTATTTAATTAAACCCAACCCAAATAAATCGGACCAAGTTCCTATTTGGAAAATTGTTTAATCGTCCCAAACAAATCTAATTATCACATAACAATTATTCAAATTAAAGCAATTAAATCAAAGCAATTAAACCAAATAAATAAAAGACCCGCTCTTGCCTTATGGTTCAAGGCGGGCGACAAACCGAATCAAAAATATTAAATGGAATAAATAAATGACCCGCTCTTGCCTTATGGTTAAAGGCGGGCAACAAACCGAAGAATAAATCAAATAAATAAAATACCCGCTCTTGCCTTATGGTTCAAGGCGGGTAACAAATCGGATCCAAAAATATATATATAAATTGAATCACAAATTAAATTCATAAACTAATAAAATAAAACCATACATAATTATTACATCAATATTTAACTCATATTTTAATTTTTTATTTTTTTTTTAGTTTAATTATATTTTTGCATTCAACCAAAAAATAATAAAATTCGTACGGATAAATATATAATCAGTATGATGAATAGTAATAAACAGTGCGTAAAAAGAATACAAAATATAACTTAGGAAAATATAAAATTACCAAATATAAATAGACTATAATTTAAAGAAACATAAATTACTAAAAGCATAAAAATAATAAAAATACAAGAATATGTAAAAAAATGTTAAGAAAATTACCTGATACTCAGATTGAGGTTTGTGAATGGATCAGATCTCCTAAAAGCTTTGTTTCCAAGGATTTAAATGTGTTTTCTTTATATTTATTTTTTTTGTTATTTTCTCTCTTTTTATATTTCAATTCACCTAAAATTAATATCTAATAGCAATTTCTCTTCAAAATTAATTCATAAGAATTTTTTTTGAGAGAAATTTGAATATTATGAAGTGTAGTAGAAATTGTAGATTATAATTTATTTAGTAGTGTAGTGTTGAGAGAGAGAGAGAGAGAGAGAGAGAGAGAGAGGAAGGAGGAGCCGAGAGAGAGAGCCCCAGAGAGAGTGTTGAGAGAGGTAGTTATAGACAATTGGGGACGCGTGCTACAGTAGCACAGCTACTGTAGCTACGCGTTTCCCCCCTTTTTTTTTATTTTTATTATATTTTTTATATATATTTTATTTTAAAGTAAGGGAAAAGCGTGCTACTGTAGCACGCGTGCTACTGTAGCACGCGTTTTCCCTCTTCTTTTTTTTTTATTTTTATTTTTATTATTATTATATATTTTATATATTTTTTTTATGCTGCACAGCTGCATCACACAGCTGCAAAGCCATGATGCAACTATGATGCAATTCCTTTTTATTTATTTTTTTTTATTTATTTGTTTATTATTATTTTTATTATTTTATATATATATATATTTTTTTTTTTAAAAATAAAAATCCTTGGATTAAAAGACTTTTAGATGATAATGAACCCGTCATCCTCGTATCATCATTGGATCAGGCAGGGCATAAAAAACACGCGTCAACAGTTTGCCCCCACACTTTATCATTAATTGTATAAGCAATTAATGTTAAAGTGGTCCACTGACGCGCCTTCAATCTTGGGCTGAATTTGGTGATCATCTTCAAAACTCGGTTTGATTGGTTTTGAAGACACCTCCGAAGCACTGTCTGTTTGGCTCGAAGGATTTTGATTTTATTGCCCTGATCAACTTCGCAATACACCATCACTAATCAGGATTTGAGTCAAATTCGAAATACACCATCATTGACTCGAGAAAAATGATCCGAACAGCTTCGAAATACACCATCACTATTCGGTAGAACCTCATTGAAATTGGCCTGATCAGCTTCGCAATACATCATCACTAATCAGGAAAAGGATTGACTCGATCAGCTTCGCAATACATCATCACTAATCGAGAAAAGAAAACCCAAACAGCTTCGCAATACATCATCACTGCTCGGTGGGACCAAACGGCTTCGTGAAATCATCACCGGTTAGTCATTGAGATTGTCCTGATCAGCTTCGCAATACATCATCACTAATCAGGAAAGGGATTGACTCGATCAGCTTCGCAATACATCATTCCTAATCGAGAAAAGAAAACCCAAACAGCTTCGCAATACATCATCACTGCTCGGTGGGACCAAACGACTTCGAGAAATCATCACCAGTTGCCCTGAAAATTTTTCAAGAGAAAAGGGCAATTTCTGTGTACAAACAGATCTTGCCTTTGTTAAATGTTGGAGCATCACATGCCCCCATGCATTAATAATCATGAACTTTGAAATTTGAAATTTTGCATCAGGGCAAAAGATTTTATTTTTGCCCCCAGTCTGGAATTCCGTTCCGAGACCAAAAATATTATCTTTTAAGTAAACCTTGAAAACTTTATTATCATTTTCATTTCATTTTTTTTTATTATTTTTTTTGTTTTTTTTTTTTTTGAAATTTTAGCGAATTTTCAGGTATACCTTTCCTGATGCGGTGTTGAGAGAATACTTACCTGAGGGTAATTTGGTAGATTTGGTAATTTTGCCCCATGTGTGGCGAGCCGCACACCGACTCCAAATTGATTGATTGATTTTTTTTATTTTAAATTTGCTTTGTTCCGCTTTATTCGGCTCCTGGATGCCAGTTGTCCGTTTGTTATATCTTAGGATGCTTTCAACGCTAATTTCCTATCCAGTGGGGCCTATTCGCATCCTATCATCACCGAAAGCGGATGCCATCCAGCTGGTGATGAGTATCATTTCAACCTCGTGGGGCCTTTCCCCTCCTATAAGTAGGGATCCTATGCTTCATTCTTTCCTCATCCCATAGCATTTGAAATAATTTTTCTCCCATGGCTTTCAGAAATCAAGTTTCGTCTTTCGTCCAATCCATTCCTGAAGATCTATGGCAAATTCCCCCCATGAACTAACTCGCCTGGCTGAAATATTTCAAAGACTTAAAACCTGACTATGGTTTCTTATCTTGGCTCGTTACTCATTTTAATCCTAGCACCATGGTTTTCCGGTTTGAAGACTCTGAAGTAACTCCGATCTACGAGGAGTTGTGTGCCGTGATGGATCATCATCCAGATCAAGACGAAACTCCGGCTTTACCCCCAAGTCCTAGGTATGTCCTAGCTAAAATTGCGGCCTTGTGTCCGATTTACCTTCCTGATGGTATAAACGTGGATCAAGGCCTTCCTTTGGAATCTTTCTTGAGCAGGGTTTTGTCCATTGATCTAGATCTATCTTGGATTCGAGCTTGCTGCTTCTTGTTGTTGAATGTGTATGCCATGAAGAGTCGTCAAGCTGGAATTGGAGATTTTCGACTTCTGACCGTTGTTCGTGACATGCAATTGTACCATCATACTGTCTTCATGATGATCATGGGAGAGACAATGTGTTGGGTCAGGGATATTGCCCTTAACATCTCCGATTTCAATGTTCATCATCGCGGTTGTCCATTGCTATTGCAAGCATAGGCTCTGGACAAATTAAGCCTGATTCCTCCTGTCCCAGCTCGCTTAATTCCAACCTATGGACCTGCCATCTTTCAATCTCGGTCTCGGAGACTCTTCGATTTTGGAGATAACCCTACAATTCGGTGGACTTGTCCTTGGTGGAGGATTAGACTGGTCACGACCGGAAGTATGAACCTCAATTATGTGTTGTATGCCAGTCTAGACCGTTCCATGGCCTATTTTCCCGACAGGATCAGCCGTCAATATGGGGTGATACAGCGTGTGCCCAGAACCCATAACTTCGAGAGTGGCCTGATAACACCTCATCTGTTGACCAATTTGGCTGACCGTTGGCAAAATCGAAACACTATGTATTTAAATGAAGGAACGGTGCAGGACACCGTGACACCCGCATATGCCAACTGGTTCTTTACCCCATGATGATACTAGATTCTGCAAAGATTGGCGTCCGATGATGGCCCCTGCTGGAATAAATATTGTTGTTGCTTTCTCTGTCTTCTTTTCTTTTTTTTCTAGTTCCTTGTATTCCCGGGCCATGGGCTCCCAGTAATGTATCTCCTTTCTTTGAATTAATGAATCCGATGGTTCTGCCTTTATTAATTTTCGCTTTCTGCATACAAAGACAACAAAAGACAACAAAACTTTTCTTTCGAAATTATTTGTTGCATTAATCATTTGGGCCTCCTGCCCCTGGGTTAATAAAGAAATGCTCATAAAAAAATGAATCATTATTTAAAGACAGAAGCTTTACACTAGGAAACAAAAAGAATGGGGTGACTATTTTATTACCTGCACAGATCAAACAAAAACAGTATATGCAACTTCTTTGTGTATGCATGAACCTACATGAGTACTAAGGTTTTACTCATGGTTTTATTGATCCTTCCAAGGAAATCACTAAGAAGATGGTGTTCGTTCTCCTGATCAATGTTTTAAAACAATTCAATACTTAGGCAGGACCAACAGCCAGAATGTTTTTGAACTAGTCCATCTTGATCAGATAAGCAGAGAGGAAGGTCTTGTATTCTTTAACCATGTCCCCGAAACAGAAGGAAGAAAGATTTTGAAATTCAGACCCTTTATTAATCTTACTTCTATCTTACTTCTTTTCAACATTATACAGAAGTTAAGAACTTTTATTTTAATACAATGGTCATTCATCCTAACTATTCATTTATCTATTCTCCTTCAAGTCAAGTTGATGACATTGAGCAACTAATCACAAATCTGTCACGAACGCATGGCATAGATTTCACATTTAAACTAAGCACCACGCGTTAATCCCAAAATTTTTATTATCATTTATTATTTTTTATGCTCTAACTTTTGCCTAGGCCGCCCTTTCGGGTTTTCAACCTAGCGAGCCCATTTCTTGCCTAAGCCGCCCTTTCGGGTTTTCGACTTACCCCCCCCCCCCATTTTTTTTTTAAACCGAAATCATCATTTCAGATATAGAATCTCTTCATTTGATCCTGATTGACAATCCGATTGACAGGCTTCCCTTCCATGGTGATTAATTCAGCGGCACCTTTAGCTAGTAACTTTCGAACTCTGAATGGTCCGTGCCAGTTGGGTTTGAATTTCCCACCAGGATGATTCTGGGCTTCGTGATCCAACAATCTGATCAACACCAAATCTCCATTTTTTAAAGCCCTTGGATGGACTCGTTTGTTGTAGAAACGAGCAATTCTTCTCTTTCTTATCTGATCCTGGAATCGAGCATTCAATCTTCTTCCATCTAAAAGTGCCAAATCCTCATATCTTTTCTTAACCCATTCTTCCTCGGTCAGACCAACTTCTACAAGAACCCTGAGAGATTTCTTTTCGAGTTCTATAGGTAACACTGCCTCCATCCCATATACAAGTTCAAAAGGAGAAGCTCCATTTACTGATTTGAAGGTAGTGCGATGCCCCCAGAGCGCGAAAGGAAGCTTCTCGGCCCAGCTTCTGTATCTTTCGCACATCTTAGACATGATTCTTTTAATCTCCTTATTCGCAGCTTCTACTGCACCATTAGCCTGAGGGCGATAAGGAGAAGAATGGTGATGCTCAACCTTATATCTATAAAGCAATTGACCGACATCTGCCTGAAAATGAGAACCATTATCTGTAACTATGTGATGGGGAACACTATAGCGACAGAAAATGTTCTGTTCAATGAATCTAGCCACATGTTTGGCGGTTAAGGTTTTGTAAGATTGAGCCTCGATCCATCTAGAAAAATAGTCCACTGCAACCAATATATACTGATGACCGTTCGATGCTGCTGGCGAGATTTTGCCGATGATGTCTATTCCCCATGCGGAAAAAGGCCAAGAAGGAACTGTCGGATGGAGTTCAATAGTAGGTAAATGGCTTTTATTATCATGATATTGGCAAGCTTTGCAATGACGTACATAGTAAACACAGTCACTTTCCATCTGCGTCCAAAAATAACCTTGCCTCATGATTTTTCTTGCTAAACTCATGCCGCTCAAATGAGTACCACAAACTCCTTCATGAACTTTTCTAATTATGTCTTCTCCTTCCTTTTTACTCACGCACCTTAGCAGCGTCCCATCCCCAGCTCTTCTATAGAGTTCACCATCGGCCAGTACATAATGCAGAGCCATTTTTCTGAGAACTGCACGGTCTTCTCTCGTTGCATCGTCAGAAAAAGTACCATCTTTCATATACCTCAGAATATCCGTAAACCAGGGTTCTTCCTCCGACTCCACCTGATTCACAAAATGTTCTTGATAGCAGGGGATATTGGCTGCGGTAATGATAAATGGCTTTTTCGGCACTTTACTCAAATCCTGCCAAGCTGATGCTAAGTTTGCCAAGGCATCCGGAATTCTATTGTAGGTTCTTCCTATATGAGTGAAAGTGATCTTATCGAAAAGTATTGCCTTCTTCAACAAGTATTCAACATAGGGCTTCAATCTCTCTTCTTCTACTTTCCATCTCTCATTGGCGTGTTCAATAACCAATAATGAATCCCCTATCACCTCGACTTCCTTAGCACCGGATGCAAGGAGAGCTTCAATTCCCATGATGCACGCTTCATACTCGGCCATGTTATTAGTGACCAGAAACAACAATCTTTTGCACATGGTTGTGACCTCGCCATTAGGTGCTTCTATAACAATACCAGCTCCGGCTCCATTTCTGTTGGCCGATCCATCGAAGTATAACTTCCAAACTCCTGTTTCAACACTCAGCAAGTGTTCATCCGGAAACTCCAATTCCCATGATTCTTCATCTGTTACAGGGTTTTCTGCCAGGAACTCTGCCACAGCCCAACCCTTGACCGTTTTCTTCGTTACAAATTCTGCATCCACACTAGACATCTGGATTAACCACTTAGACAGCCGTCCTTCTAGAGTAGGCATTTTCTGCAGATACTTCATAGGATCAATTTTGGAGACAAAAGTGACCCTGAAGGAATCAAAGTACGGCCTCAACTTCTTTATTGACCATACTACTGTCATACATGTTTTCTCTACCATGTTGTACTTCTCTTCGATAGGCAGTAGCTTCTTGCTAATGTAGTAGATGGCCTTTTCTATTCCAGCAGCGTCCCGCTGAACCAACATTGCCCCCACTCTTACATCCTCTATAGATAAATACAGGATCAGAGGTTCTCCTGGTCTAGGTGGACTCAGTACTGGTGGATTCATCAGATACTTCTTTATGTGTTCAAAGGCTTTCTGGCAGTCCTCATTCCATTTAACTGGCTGATTCTTCCTCAGTAGCTTAAAAATTGGAGCACAAGTAATGGATAGTCTTGAAATAAACCTGCTAATGTACTGAATTTTGCCCAAGAAGCTCCTCACCTGACGTTCTGTTCTTGGCGGTTCCATATCCTGAACGGCTTTTATTTTGTCGGGGTCGACCTCAATCCCGTTAGGTCCTACAACAAAACCTAACAATTTCCCTTTCATTACTCCAAATACGCACTTCTTGGGATTGAGTCTCAAGTTATACTGCTTGACCCGTGCAAAGAACTTCTCCAGCATCTCTGCGTGTTCTTCCTGTGTTCTTGTCATGATTACCATGTCATCTACATATACTTCTAACCCTTTATGGATCATATCATGAAATAATGTTGTAGCCATTCTCTGGTATGTTGCCCCGGCGTTCTTCAATCCAAACGGCATCACTTTATAGCAAAAAGTTTCGAAGTCCGTGGTGAAGGCAGTCTTGTGCTTGTCCACTAAGGCCATCAGTATTTGATTGTATCCGGAGAATCCGTCCATGATGGAATAACATCCCATTCCGGCAGCACTGTCGATCAAAACATCTATGTGTGGAAGTGGAAAGTCATACTTAGGCGAGGCTTTGTTTAGGTCCCTGTAATCAACACAAACCCTTATTCTCCCATCTTTCTTCAACACCGGGACTATATTGGCCAACCATTCCGGATAATGTACTACTTCTAAGAATCCTGCATCCAATTGCTTCTGGACCTCGGCCTTGATCTTATCCTGCCATTCTGGTTTGACCCGTCTTCTCTTCTGCTTCACTGGCTTCATATTTGGATCAGTACGAATGAAGTGCTCTGCTATTGATCTGTCGATTCCTGGCATGTCAGCGCAGCTCCAGGCAAATACCTCTGAATTTCTCTTGATGCATTCTTGAAGATCCTGTCTAAGTTCAGGTTTAAATTCTGATCCGATTTCGATTATTTTAGGATCTTCTGTGGTGCTTAAGTTAAATGCAAAATTATGCAATGCATTTATGTCAAATATGCGTGTGGTATAATCAATGCCATGAACATGACAATCAGGAAAACAAGAAAACAAATAGTCAAAGTTCACTTCCATTAATTGAAATAAAAGAGGAAAACCATCCATATTGTTCTCAAAACAAGCATCAGAAAAGCAAAACACAGGATTAATTGCCTGTTCAATACATTCATTACAAGTATCTTTTATTGCCAAGATCACTTCATCCTGATCCGTATCTGCTTCATCTTCCGGGGTAGCTTCTTTCTCGGTCTCTCCGTGCTCTATCATCTTCTCCGCCTTCCTCTCCGCCTCTTCGGCATCTTCAGCAGCTAGAACAGACTGGAGGATCCTCGCCTTGGCCTTTTGCTCTTGTACAAGCTTGGAAGCTTCATCCCCAATCCCCAGAAAGTCTTCGAACTCGAATATCTTCTTCAACCAATCAGATTCAGTGCTTGCTTCTGTCATACCTACCATAAATTCGGTTCCATCCACGAGCTGTTCCAAGGAAGGTTCGGGCGACTTGATTATCTTCTCCTCATAATCAGTCATAAATATCTCCAAACCGGGATAGGTTTTTCCTCTACTTTGAAATTCTCCCTCAGCTTGTGGGACAAAGAAGATATGATTCATATTTGGCCCTCTAACTGGAGACCGAATCTCATACTTTTCCTTTTTCCTGTTCTCAGAATATCCCAATCTGCGCTTGTCTTGCTGCCCAGATGCGGATGAGAGAGGCTCAAACTTTCCTTGCAGTTCCCGACCTAAACCTCGGCCATACTGCCATTGCATTCTCTTCATCATCTTCCTAGAGAAAGGACTCATCCGATTCACTGCACTCTTGCTCTCGGTGGTGGGCGTATCAATTACTGCCACCTGAAATCGTGATAAGGGGACCGCCAACTCTAGACCTTCCACTGTAGCCACATTCAGATCTTCTTGCGCATTAACTGTCACCACGTCCGTACCCCATGGAATTTTTACCTTTCTGTGCAGAGTGGATGGAATTGCACCCAATGGATGGAGCCAAGGCCTACCCAACAAAAGAGCATAATTAGCTAAGATGTCGAGCACAATTACGTCTACCCAACTTTCCACAGTTCCGGTGGATATCTTTGCTTTAAAGGTCCCTTTCGCATTCTGCATAGTATTGTCATAAGCTTTGACCACCATATTTGATGGCTCAAGCTCTGACTCTTCAACCTTGAACTTAGAAAGCATCTTCAGCGGGCACACGCACAATGCTGATCCATTATCAACCATAACATTCCGGGTATCTCGTCCATTGACGGCAATTTGAATGTACAGTGGCTTACAGTGGTTTCTTCCTTCCGGTGGGAGGTCTGAGTCAAAGAACGTGACTTCACCGATTCTACGCTGGAGCACGTTGATCATATCAACACTCTGGATCCGAGCCGGCACTTTGACAAAAGTCATGGCTTCAAGCAAGGCCTCTCTATGTTCTTTAGATGCTATCAGCAAATCCCATATTGAAATGTCTGCTCTGGTTCTTTGTAATTGACTCAGCACCGAACTAGCGGTCACTCCACTAGGTATCTTGTTTTGACTGCTTTCTCCAACTTCAATAGTCTTCTTTTGCCCTTTTACTACCTCTTCCTCTTTCTTTTTCTCTCTCAGCTCCTCTCCGCCTTTTTCTGTCACCTTCTTCTTTGCTCCATCATCAACAATCTCTTTTCCCTTAGCCTGCATACTGCTCTCGGGGTTGTATACTCGCCCACTGCGGGTCAAGCTCTGAACACCTACTTCATTCACTTCTTCTTCACTGCTATAGTACCATTGTTCCTCTTGGTCGGTTAAGCTCTTTTGAATGGCTAGCTGGAGTTGCTCATCCTCATCTTCCGGCACATCACCCACTTTCACTGTAATGCTTTTCTGGATTTCAATCTTCACTGGCACCTTTTCTTCTTCATCACTACTGCAATCGTCCCATATGTTCAACATGGCGCACATCCGCTCTTCCCATTCTGCTTCCGCTAACACAAACTCTTCCGGTAAGCCACTTCCTATCGCATTGATTGATCCACCCGATTGAGACTTATGGGGCGGATAGTTATACTGGTATTGGGGAAGCGGGTTGTTCTTAGTGCTGGGCTTGTTCTTCTCTGAAGGCTTGGTAATTTTCCCGCTGTCAATCAAATCCTGGATATCGTGCCTCAATTTGAAACATTCGTCAATCGAATGCCCCTTGCACTGATGATAATCACAGTTTCGGTCCATATACCTCCCACGCACGGGCTTAGTCGGATCGACTGGCAGCTTCGAAAGTACTCCATTCTTAATACATGACCTCAACACTATGCTCAATGGTCTTCCCAAATCAGTGAACTCTCTTCTGGCTCTTTCATTAACTGCCCCTACTGTATTACTGCTCCCTGACTGATTCTGGTTACTACTTCCAGCATTTCTGTCACTATAGGAAGTTCAATAATTGCCGAACCCTCTATTCTTCTTCTTTTCCTCCTTGTACAGCTCTTCTATATTCAAACCAGCTCTTTGAACTAGAGCAAAATCAGTGAGAGAGGTTGGGCTAACATCCTATCTTTGAAAAAGGGTAACAAACTCCTACAAAATATTCTGATCAATTCCTGGTCCTTCGGCCTCGTCTGGACCCTGTACAGCTTGGTTCTCCACCTCCTGTAATAGTCGAAAAAACTTTCATCTTTCCCCTATCTTAGGCTCTCCAAATCACGCAAACCAAAATCGTCACTTTCATCAGTCTTGAAGTGCTTAAGAAAAGCGGTTTGCAACTTGACCCAGTTCTTCTGAATCTCCTCATCTAGACCATCATACCACCTCCGATAGTCCTTATGTAGTGTTTGTGGGAATGCTCGTAAAACATCCATTTCATTATAACGGTTCATTTGAGCGACCCGGATGAATTCAGATAAGTGGGATCTCGGGTCATTATCTCCTTCAAACAAGGTATGCTTGAAAGTTTTGAAGGAAGTAGAATTTGTGGGACTCAGAACATATTCCGTTACATGGAAATTGGTAACAGGGTCCTTCTCTTTTGCAACAGTCATTTTCTCAAACTTATCTTTTAGTTTGGCCTCGAACTTATCTTTTAATTCGGCAAATTGCTTACTTAGATCGTTCTCCACTGGAGCAACATTACCAGCAGATGCTTGGTGACCCGAGGTGGGTTCCGGAGACTCCCTTTCCTCCACTACAGGATGATTACTTGAAGTGGGCGGAAGCTAATTCTGGGCCCTATCTTGGGCAAGGGCAGCAGCTATTATCTCAGTGATGGTCCTTATCTGGGCTGGAGAGAAACCTGACTCATTCACAATATTATCACCCATCTCAACTAAATCTGAATCAAAAACCGAATCCGGCGAATTTGAACGATTCACAAGACTAGTTGGAGCAGACTCGGGGATTGGGGACACTCTGACCAAACGTTGACCAGGGCGTCGGTGCCAAACTCTCGAAGTGATTTCCCGAGAAGGATCAATTCTGACTGATAGAGAGAAATACCTGAGTTAAAGTAGGTTCTGCATGTATGCATGGGAAATAGAAGCATATAGAATGAGGAGTGCAATTCTAATGTGCTAATGATCGGTATGGAAGTAAGATCTCGATTTCGACAACTGGACCCAAAATTCGGCATGAATAACATGATAATAACTTATTTTGTGTTCAAACATTTATGGCATTATCTGTCGTCAACCGTTCCTTTTGGATTTTACGGTCAACTATTTTCTTTCAAGTCCCTAACTTTTGCCTTGGAATGAAAGAATTTCCAAGCGGGATTTTTTTCTTCATATCCTTACTTTTTGCCTTGGAACATATGGTCCCAAGCAGGATATCATTTTGTTTTGTAATCTCTTGCTCACTTATTTTCAGATAATGCGAGAAATGTGACAATACAAAGGAATCGCAACCCCTTATAATTCCCTTTTCTTTTGAGTATTGATTCACTATAAGTGATTGCATTATATTATTCAAAATGAATTTGAGGTCCAGTCTCAAAATCAAGGTCAAATGTCCATACTGAAAATCAACTCTTATTAATGTATGGCTGAAACAAAAAGTATTACGTGGTGCATGAATGTCACAACATATGTACAATTTATAACAAACAGGGGAACGGGAGTTGGGAAATGCATGCCTTCCAACCTTATTGCTCCCACACACGGATTCCATTGGTATAAATTCTGACATCTGTTTCCTAGGAATTGGTCTAATCTCGACAACCAACAGGGGGTTTTGAGATTGACGATACAAACTCTCGGAAATGAATGCGGCATAACAACAGCAGACAGAATCGGGTGTACCTTAGAGGAAGTAACTAAGGTTTTTCAACTATATGCATTGGCTTCAGTCTTATTGGGCTTAACAAAGTCTGGGTTCCGCAAACAGGATTCGGGCTTTGTTGAGCCTACTCCTTTTGACGCACCTTTAAGGTACTAGGCTTGCGGTTGGTAGTAATGTTAATTCTCGGATGGATGCACCTAAATCGCATGGTTTAGGCTAGATCCACCGTCAAACTTAACACCAGTACCGAAGGGTAGCATGGGTAGAATGAGGTGAGAAGAGAGAAATGCGAATGAATGCAAAAATCCTAGAAAGAAAAGGAAAGCAATTAAACATATTCGGACGATTAAATAATTTTCCAACGGCTTCTAACCAATTTTATTATTATTATTTTTTTTTTTTTAGAAAACATAGGTTTTTAGAGTTAATTCCTAATCACAACCATCTAATTAAAAAATAATCGGGGACTAGTGGTTGTATCCCCAGTGAAGTCGCCAATCTATTTTCGCCGAAAATCCCCCCGAAGGACCTGAAAACATCTTTTTTGTGATTTTTGATGAAATATTTTTATTTGGATGCGATGCCGATAAATCGGTCTTATAAACAATTTTGAGTCGCCACCCATTGTTTAGGCAATGGGACCATTTTTATAAAAATGACTTCTTTTTAAACCCAATTTTGTTTTAAGGCCAAATTATTTTAAAAGACTGGTCAGGCGCAACAATGTGATTCTGGGTAAGGGAATTGGGTACGCCGGCCCGTTGGAAGCCGACGCCCGGAAAAACTGGCCTCTATTATTAACCTATGATTTCTAATTTATTTTAGTTAGAAAAGCCAAATTATTTATTTAATTAAACCCAACCCAAATAAATCGGACCGAGTTCCTATTTGGAAAATTGTTTAATCGTCCCAAACAAATCTAATTATCACATAACAATTATTCAAATTAAAGCAATTAAACCAAATAAATAAAAGACCCGCTCTTGCCTTATGGTTCAAGGCGGGCGACAAACCGAATCAAAAATATTAAATGGAATAAATAAATGACCCGCTCTTGCCTTATGGTTAAAGGCGGGCAACAAACCGAAGAATAAATCAAATAAATAAAATACCCGCTCTTGCCTTATGGTTCAAGGCGGGTAACAAATCGGATCCAAAAATATATATATAAATTGAATCAAAAATTAAATTCATAAACTAATAAAATAAAACCATACATAATTATTACATCAATATTTAACTCATATTTTAATTTTTTATTTTTTTTTTTAGTTTAATTATATTTTTGCATTCAACCAAAAAATAATAAAATTCGTACGGATAAATATATAATCAGTATGATGAATAGTAATAAACAGTGCGTAAAAAGAATACAAAATATAACTTAGGAAAATATAAAATTACCAAATATAAATAGACTATAATTTAAAGAAACATAAATTACTAAAAGCATAAAAATAATAAAAATACAAGAATATGTAAAAAAATGTTAAGAAAATTACCTGATACTCAGATTGAGATTTGTGAATGGATCAGATCTCCTAAAAGCTTTGTTTCCAAGGATTTAAATGTGTTTTCTTTATATTTATTTTTTTTGTTATTTTCTCTCTTTTTATATTTCAATTCACCTAAAATTAATATCTAATAGCAATTTCTCTTCAAAATTAATTCATAAGAATTTTTTTTGAGAGAAATTTGAATATTATGAAGTGTAGTAGAAATTGTAGATTATAATTTATTTAGTAGTGTAGTGTTGAGAGAGAGAGAGAGAGAGAGAGAGGAAGGAGGAGCCGAGAGAGAGAGCCCGAGAGAGAGTGTTGAGAGAGGTAGTTATAGACAATTGGGGACGCGTGCTACAGTAGCACAGCTACTGTAGCTACGCGTTTCCCCCCCTTTTTTTTATTTTTATTATATTTTTATATATATTTTATTTTAAAGTAAGGGAAAAGCGTGCTACTGTAGCACGCGTGCTACTGTAGCACGCGTTTTCCCTCTTTCTTCTTTTTTTTTTTATTTTTATTTTTATTATTATTATATATTTTATATTTTTTTTTATGCTGCACAGCTGCATCACACAGCTGCAAAGCCATGATGCAACTATGATGCAATTCCCTTTTATTTATTTTTTTTTATTTATTTGTTTATTATTATTTTTATTATTTTATATATATATATATATTTTTTTTGAAAAAATCCTTGGATTAAAAGACTTTTAGATGATAATGAACTCGTCATCCTCGTATCATCATTGGATCAGGCAGGGCATAAAAAACACGCGTCAACAAATAGTCTCTCAAGCCCTAAGGAAATGGAAGATCAAGGAAGAGCGGTTGGTTCCTTACCTACAGCGCTTAGATGAATTGGCTCAGCAGTTTGAGGAACTATCTTTTCACTACCTGCCGCGCGCCAAAAATCAGTTTGCAGATGCTTTAGCAACCTTGGCTTCCATGGTTAATGTAGGGGGAGATCAAGTCATTCGACCACTGACGGTTCGGCTGCAGAAACAGCCAGCGCATGTCATGAACCTAGTCGATGACAAGCCATGGTTTTGGGATATACAGAACTATCTTCAGAATGGAGCCTACCCGGACGGGTCCAAAAAGGCTGATCAACGAACATTGAGACAGTTAGCATCTGGATATTTCCTTATCGGTGGAATTCTGTATAAGAAAAGTTGGAATGGCCTGCACCTAAGGTGCGTTGATGAAGGAGAAGCTCAAGCCATTATGGATTCCTTACATAATGGGGAGTCTGGTCCACACATGCACGGGATAGCCTTGGCTCGGAAAATCATGAACCTGGGTTATTACTGGTCAACCATGAATGCAGATTGCGTGAGGCACGCGCAGAAGTGCCACGAGTGTCAAATTTTTGCCAAGCTGCAAAAGCAGCCTCCGATCAATTTGAAGCCCATCGCTTCACCATGGCCTTTCGCAACTTGGGGCATAGACGTGATCGGAAAGATCCATCCCAAGGCTTCCAATGGCCATCAATACATCCTGGTTACTGTTGATTATTTCACTAAGTGGATTGAGGCAGCCTCCTATTCGGTCTTGAATGCCAAGAAGGTAGCACAGTTCGTTCGTACCAACATCCTTTGTTGGTATGGAATGCCATTTGAGATCATTACTGATAATGGGTCTCACTTTCAAAGCGAATTCTCGGATCTACTGAAGCAAAAGAAGATTCAGCATCACAAGTCTTCACCCTATCGTCCACAAACAAATGGGGCTGTAGAGGCTGCAAACAAGGCTATAAAAGTCATTTTGCAGAAGACAGTTCAAAAGCATAGAGCGTGGCATGAACAATTGCCAAATGCCTTGTGGGGATACAGGACTTCAATCAGAACACCTACCGGGGCAACCCCGTATTCCTTAGTATATGGTATGGAAGCAGTATTGCCTATTGAGCTGGAAGTTCAGTCGGCGAGGGTTATCCGGGAAAGCCAGATCAGTGAAGCAAATTAGGCTGAGAATTATCATTTGCAGCTCTTGGGTATGGATGAAAAGCGATTGCGAGCAATCCACCAAACTCAAGTTTATCAAAGAAGAATGGCGCGACATTTTAACAAGAAGGTCAAAGACCAGAAACTGGAAGAAGGTTGTTTGGTTCTGAAGGAAATTAGACAACCGGTCATAGATCCACGGGGGAAGTTCCGTCCTCATTGGGCTGGACCCTATGTGTTGAAGAAGATCTTGTCAGGCGGAGCCGTTATTTTGACTGATTTGGATGGCTTGGAATTCACTAATCCATGTAATTTAGATCAGTTAAAAAGATATTTTGTGTAAATTGTAATCATTTGCATAATGTAAAATGAACTACATTAGACCTGATTCTCTTTGGAAAAAGGAAATTATATATCGGAGGTATGTAGGCAGCTCTCATTGGGCGCGGTCTAAACATTAAAAAAAAAAAAGCATTTTCATAATTCTTTCTTCTTTGCCGATAATAAAAAAAAAGAAGACAAAAAAAAGAAAAGAAAACCCGCTGAGCCGAAAACCCGAAAGGGCAGCTTAGGCAAAAGTCGGGGCCCGCTAAGCTGAAAACCCGAAAAGGGCGGCTTAGGCAAAAAAGGGTAGCTCGCTAAGTTGAAAACCCGAAAGGGCGGCTTAGGCAAAAGTTAGAGCTTGAATAAATAAAGTTGGATGATGCTTGGAAAGTTTAAAAGACAAATACATTTATAATTAAAGCAAGCAGTTCAAGTCAAGCAGAAGGTAAAAAGTCCAATAAATAATAAAGTTTAAATCAGAGTCTCAAATAAAAAGCCAAAAAAGCAAAATATCCAAAAATCCAAAGCCAACACAGAAAGTAAGAAAAAAAAACAACAATAAAGTCCAAAAGCCTATAGGAGTCTAAGTGTCCCGCCTCCTCCGTGGAGCAATATCCTCTGAGTCATCCCTAGCTGTTAAACTCCGCTCCACCTCGCCTGTCTTAGGAGTCAGCACAATCTCCTCCCCAGTCCTAGCCTCATAACCAGTGTCAGTCTGAACCCAACCTTCGAGTGCACTCAGCAGTGCAGTCCTCCTCGGTCTCTCAATTGGCCAGACAGTGGCAATGAACCAGGTCCGATATTCAGGAGAAGTCTGAACACCGGCAGGGTTAGGTAAAGGCCTAACCATATGATGATCTCTGACCCAAGCCCTAAGGACGGCCCGAGTAACACCCGGGGTAATGACAGAATCAGCTGAAATGTCATCCATAAGTGGAGCAGTCTGATCTATCCCCATCTGTCTCAAAACACGCGAAGCGCAGTACCAAGTACAATGGGAAAGGCCTAAAAGGTAAACCCGGGTATGGCGGAAGCTAGCCTGGATAAAGCGGGTGATGTTGTACCAGGAGATGAACCACAGTATCTCATTTGGGCCCAACTCAATCAACCATGAAGTCCATGCGTCAATAGAAGGATATGTGGTCAAGATCCTCCGCATGCGATATTGAGAAGGGTTATAAGGAAGGGAGGTAGGAGCAGTGACCACTCGAAGATGGTCCTTCAACCAAAACTGAATAATGGATCCTTTCTATTACAAGGGAGTGAAAAATAATAACAAAACATAAAAAAAAGGAAGAAGGAAAATACCTGGAGAATAATGGGAGAAACTATCCAGTCATCAAACCCTAAAGCAGCCCTGTCAAGGCTCCTAATAGTCTCGGCCAGCACAATGCCGCCAATACAACCCCTATCCTCCATTTGTCGAACCATGGGACAAAGATGCAAATCCCCAAAGCCTGGGTCCTGGTTAAACAAGAAGCTAGCTAATAAACAAAAAACCAGGGCCCGCATCCTTAGCCTCATCCGGTCTGGGTCGTCTGGGCAAGCCTCCGAAAATTCGTCAATCAGGGGCAACAAAACTGCCTTCTGGTCTTCAACAATCATAGCCCTAGCCTGTGGTCGGCTAAACTGAAACATGGTTTTCAAAAGACCTAACATGCCCAATTTTTACCTCATGCTTGACCAAAGGGGCATTGGGATCACACCCTATGATGGCACAGAACTCCTCAAAAAGAGGGCACATCTCCTCCATCATAGCCCCAAACCGAAAAACGTGGGCTTCCGGGTCCCAAAGTCTAATACAGGCCCGTAAAAATCTCAATCAACTACTACACCCCGAAGAGCAATGACAGGAGAAAGACCGTACCTCCCCAAATTGATCTTTTCGACTTTGGAGAGACTCCTAGTCCAGCTGTGCATGCTATGGTTCATCTTTAAAAGAAAAAAAAGAGAGAAAAGGAGAATGAGAGAAGAAAAAGCTGAAAAGTGCCTTTTGGCTCGATTTTCGAGAAAAGATGAGGAATAATATATATATATATATATTTTCCATAAAATGGGCTGAAACAAAATCCTATTTTCTTTCAAATTTGATAATCATGCATACATGTTTTCAGTACTAACCAAGTGCAGGTACAGTCAAAGTTCAGTACCGAAATATAGGCAAAAAAAAAAATCACATTTTGGCCCCTAAGGCCCCAAAATTCTCAATTTGGCCCCTAAGGCCCAAAAATTCACATTTTGGCCCCTAAGGCCCAAAAGTTCACATCTGGGCCCCTAAGGCCCAAAAATTCACATTTTGGCCCCTGAGGTCAAAAATTCACATTTTGGCCCCTAAGGCCCGAAAATTCTCAATTTGGCCCCTGAGGCCCGAAAATTCACATTTTGGCCCCTGAGGCCCAAAAATTCACATTTTGGCCCCTCAGGCCCAAAATTCACATTTTGGCCCCTCAGGCCCAAAAGTTCACATCTGGGCCCCTAAGGCCCAAAAATTCACATTTTGGCCCCTAAGGCCCAAAAGTTCACGTCTGGGCCCCTAAGGCCCAAAATTCACAATCTGGACCCCTAAGGCCCAAAAATTCACATTTTGGCCCCTAAGGCCCAAAATTCACATTTTGGCCCCTAAGGCCCAAAAATTCACAATTTGACCTCTAAGGCCCAAAAATTCACATTTTGGCCCCTAAGGCCCAAAATTCACATTTTGGCCCCCAATGCCCAAAAATTCCCAATTTGGCCTCTAAGGCCCAAAAATTCACATTCTGGGTCCTAAGGCCCAAAAATTCCCAATCAAAAGGCTAAAAGGCGGGTCCTCTGGACGCGTCTGATTCTCGCCTACAAAATTTGGTTTTCAGACAACCACCGACGCCCATAAAACATTTTTTATGGTTGCCGGTGGGGGGCAACTGTGAATACCTAAATTTTGAGGCTCAAAACGCCAGTTTTCCCGGCCGCGGCGGTGGCGGCTGCCGCCGCCGGCGACAGCGGCTGCAGTCGCCTGTAAATACCCATTTATTTTGAGGCTCGAAGAGCCAGCTTTCCCGGATTGCAAGCAGTTCGGCCGGACCGAAGGCCATTTTGGAAGTTTACCGAAAGTATGCCAATATGGTACTTGAAACATCCGAGACATCGCGAGGATCGCGGAACTGGTCCCGAAATATTTTTTGGAGGTCCGGAACTCCTGGACAAGCCTCCGGAACGAAAAGAGAAAAAAAGAGAGGGGAAAAGGCACACATGCCCGCCCGCGGGGGTGGGCGTGCCCGCCCAGGCCAGGCGGGCACGTCCGCCCAAGCCAGGCGGGCATGCCCGCTCAGAATTGACTCAATTACATCATCACTAACTAGGAAAAGGATTGACTCAATTACATCATCACTAATCGAGAAAAGACAGCTTTGCAATACATCATCATTGCTTGGTGGGGTTGTCTTGATCAATTTCACAATACATCATCACTAATCAAGAAAAGGATCCAAGCAGCTTCGCAATTCACCATCACCGCTTGGCATGAAAACATTTGCAAAAGAAAAGAGCAATTTCTGTGTACAAATAGATCTTGCCTTTTTAAATGTTGGAGCATCACATGCCCCCATGCATTAACAATCATAAACTTTGACATTTGAAATTTTGCATCAGGGCAAAAGATAATATTTTTGCCCTCAGTCTGGAATTCCGTTCTGAGACAAAAAAATATTATCTTTTAAGTAAACCTTGAAAATTTTATTTTTTATCCATTGCAAATTTTTTCTTTTTTTTTTTGAAATTTTAGCAAATTTTCAGGTATACCCTTCCTGATGCAGGGATGAAAGAGTACTTACCTGAGGGCAATTTGATAGAGTTGATGATTTTGCCCCCTGTGTGACGAGCTGCACATTGACTCCAAATTGCCTAAGGGCTTTGATTTTTTTTTTTTTGATTTTTGATTTTATTTTTATTTTATTTTATTTTAATTTTTTTTATTTTATTTTAAATTTGCTTTGTTCCTGCACAAAGAAAACAAAACCACAGAGACAAAAAGAGGTGCCCCACTCATTTGCAAGAATGGTCCACTTTGTTAAAGCGGGCATAAAGGCCCAATTACTTTATTCCAAAATTGGCAAAAGAAAATAAAATGAAAGCTAGAATTGACACAAAATGAGAGTTACCGCTTTATCCGGATGCCATTTTTCCATGTGCCGCATCTCCGGATGTTTCCACCGCTAATTTTCAATCCAGTGGGGCCCGTTCACACCCTATCACCACCGAAAGCAGATGGCAGCCAGTTGGTGATGAGCATCATTTCAACCCCGTGGGGCCTTTTTCCTCCTATAACAAGGAGTTCCGTTCTTCATTCTCTTTATTCCACAGCATTTGAAACAACTTTTCTTCCATGGCTTTCAGAAACCAAGTTTCGGCCTTCGTCCAGTCCATTCCTGACGACCTATGGCAGATTCCTCCCATGAACCAACTCACCTGGCTGAAGTATTTCAAAGACCTAAAACCCAACCATGGCTTCTTGTCTTGGCTCGTTGCGCACTTCAATCCTAACACCATGGTTTTTCGGTTTGAAGACTCTAAAGCAACTCCGACTTATGAGGAGATGTGTGCCGTGATGGATCATCATCCTGAACAAGCTGAAACTCCGGCTTTGCCCCAGGCCCTAGGTATGATTTAGCCGAGATTGCGGCCCTGTGTCCAGTTTTTCTTTCTGACGGCATAAACACGGATCAAGGTCTTCCTTTAGAGCCTTTTCTAGTGGCCATGGATCTAGATCCCTCTTGGATTCGAGCTTATTGTTTCTTGCTGTTGAATGTGTATACCATGAAGAACCGTCAACCTGGGATTGGAGATTTCCATCTTCTGACAGTTGTTCGTGATATGCAAATGTATCATCGTACTGTCTTCATGATGATCATAGGGGAAACAATGTGCCAGGTCAGGGATATTGCCCTTCACATTATCAACTTTAATGTTCACCATCGCGGTTGTCCGATATTACTGCAAGCCTGGGCTCTAGACAAGTTAAGCCTGATTCTTCCAGTCCCAACTCGTTTGATTCCAACCTATGGCCCTGCTAACTTTCAATCTCGGTCTCGGAGACGCTTCGATTTTGGAGATAACCCTACAATTCGGTGGACTTGTCCTTGGTGGAGGATTAGACTGGTCACGACCGGAAGTATGAACCTCAATTATGTGTTGTATGCCAGTCTAGACCGTTCCATGGTCTATTTTCCCAACAGGATTAGCCGTCAATATGGGGTGATACAGCGTGTGCCCAGAACCCATAACTTTGAGAGTGGTCTGATAACACCGTATCTGTTCACCAATTTGGCTGACCGTTGGCAAAATCGAAACACCATGTATTTAGACGAAGGAACGAAGCAGGACCCTGTGACACCCGCATATGTCAATTGGTTCTTTACCCCATGATGATGCTAGGTTCTATGAAAATTGGCATTTGATGATAGCCCCTGCTAGAATAAATGCCGTTGTTGATTTTCTGTCTCTTCTATGATCAGGCCATGAGCTTTTATTCAATGTATCTGCTCTTCTTTCCATTAATGATTCCGATGACTCTGTCTTTATTAATTCCTGCACACATGGACAACACCAGACAACAAAGCTGTGTTAGTTATTTGGGCCTCCTGCCCTTGGGTTAATAAATGAAAAGCTCATAAAAATGAATTATTATTTAAAGACAGAAGCTTACATATGGGAATAAAAAGAATGGGGTGACTATTTTATTATCTGCAACATTCAAAAAGAGATGAAACATGCAACTCTCTTATGTATAAAAACATTTTTTATTTTTTATTTTTTTTAAATTTTATTCCTATAATCACTTTAAAACAACATGAGCCAACGTAAAAAGTATAAAAACAACATGCAGTCATGCAAATTATATGAAAGTAACATAACAAAATTTGCCTGCTTTGCGAGGCTATCAATTCTCCCACACTTGGCTCTTTGCTTGTCCCTAAGCAAAAACATTCATCTTTCTTTTCATGTTGATCATTTTTATTTTTGCTCGTTGATTTAGACTTCTTAAGTAATCTAACAAAGATAAGAGATTTGATGTCTTTTATGAACTAAGTAGTGTGACATTTAAAATCGTCAATATAGCTATACAAAATCTAGTCATTCAAAATATGAGATAAGCAATCCTCCTACCTTAAAATGCATAATAGGAAGTATTTAGGACAATTTCAGCACACATGTTTTGTTTCTCATCTCAAGGTATTTTTAGGTAACCTATTTCTCTCTTACGAAGTGGTTGCATTTTATGCTCCGTACCACATTTTCTTTCTTCTTTTTTTTTTTTTATATAGAGAGATGTGGGAATGTAAATAGTAAGCGGTTGCATTTTATGCTCCGTACCACTTTGTTTTAAAACGGATTTCCGTTATTCCCTCTATCATTTTTTGTTTTTTTTTTATTTTTAAAATACCCTCATCCTTTATTGATTTGAAACACACAGGTATTATGGCTTTAGTTTCCCTTTCCTTCCTATTCTTCATTTAAGTTAGGATTCATGCTTCTCTAAGGTCAAAGATAATGTCTAGAAGATTAATATTTACCAAAGAAAAATTTTATGTCATACTTTAATACCTAAGTTCATAAAAGCATTTAAATCTCTTGGTCATGGTATATTATTAAAGACTTCTATTTCAACAAGCAAAATACAAACCAATCAACATGTAGAGACTAGGCAAAGAAGTTGACTTTTTTTTTTTGTCACACACTTTTTTCTTTTTTTGTCAAATTTTTTTTTTTTTTATAAGTGAAATGAAATGAAAATATAAGGCTTTTCCACACTTGAAAGACAATGTCTTCATCGTGGGAGGATACACGCATAAAATACAAAATGCACATGCATAAAACACACAAAAAATTAAAAACAAAGGACAGAAAATCCCTAGGCCTCCCGAACCTGAAGGTGACAGAGTAAAAAAAATTTTTTTTTTGTTTTTTTTGAAATATTTCATCCACTTCCGTTCCATACATGCTTGGTTTGCCTGGATCGTGTGCAGTTGTTGTCCCATGTCAAAAACTGTGATCTGCAAACTCTCTTTTGATTGTTGTAAGGCATCCACTTCTTTTGTTGTCCCATGAAGAATATAGGCACATGGATGAGAAATGCAAATCTAATGTGCTAATGATCAGTATGGAAATAAGATCTTGCTTTCTTATGATTGGACCTAAAATTCGGCATGCATAACATAACAATAATTTATTTTGTATTTAAACATTCCCGGCATTATCTGTCGTCGACCTTTCCTTTTGGATTTTACGGTCGGCTATTTTCTCTCTAGTCCCTAATTTTTGCCTTGGAATGAAAGAATTTTCAAGCGGGACACTTTTCATTATTTACTATATTTTTTTGTTTTTGTGTCCTTACTTTTTGCCTTGGAACAGATGGTCCCAAGCAGGATCTAAATTTTTTTTTTTTTTTTGCAATCTCATGCTTACTTTCAAATAATGCGAGAAATATGAAAATTCAAAGGAATCTCAACCCCTTATAACTCCCTTTTCTTTTGGGTATCAATTCACTATAAACAATTGCATTATGTTATTCAAAACGAATTAGAGGTCCACTCTCAAAATCGAGATCATACATCCATACTGAAAATTAGCCCTTATTAATGAATGGCTGAAACAAAAAGTATTACATGATGCATGAATGTTACAACATATGTACAGTTTATATCATAC
>NC_143153.1:11387304-11424489 GCF_041381405.1 Jatropha curcas
AGTGCAGGTACAGATAAAGCTCAGTACAAGATACATATCAAGTGCAGGTACAAAAGTTCAGTACAAGATACATATCAAGTGCAGGTACAGACAAAAGTTCAGTACAACAATAAAAAGGTAGAGCAGAAGCTATCAGCGGCGGGGCCTCCTCCTCCTCTGATCATCAAAGGCCATCTGAGTCCAGGCCACAGCCACTTCTTGCTGCAATCCAAGAATCAGCTCCATCATCTGATTAACCAACCCGACAGGAACCTGAAAGTTATACAGAGAAAGACACGAGTCAATATCAAAGCTCTTACAAATCCTTTTTGTGAGAGATGTATCAGGTTTTACCTCAGTAATGTCCTCGGAAGGAAGAGCCAGGCGATCCACACCCTCCAGGGAGACTTCTCGAGTAGCTGGAGGGCCGTCGGGTACAAAGTGGGAAATACTGTAGGGTAGGCGGAGATTAACCAGATCCGGATGAAGCGGCCCGGTAGCCTCCAGAATGGCCCGAGGAGCCCTAGAAGGGCCTGCCGGTCGGCTAGGCCCGGCCTGCGAAGAACCCCCAACCGGAGTAGAAGAAGTAGGATCAGTCACAGGCCTCCTCCTTGGAGTCCTAGTTGAAGGACCCGAAGCTCGGGAAGAACGAGTGCCGAACGGCTGAGAAGGAGCCGGTCCTTGGAAATCATCAAGACGAGATCCAATGGGCTGCATTAAAGTAATGCGGCAGAATTCATCATAATCTCCCTCCATAACGAATTCCAAGTATGGAATGCCCTCGGTATGAGTAGCAGTGAGCACCATCTGTTTGCCCGCTCGCATGTCAGTGGGAGGGGGATAAGGGACAGAACGGCAGCCTCTTATTTGGATGTCCACTCTTTCGCCCAAGTAATATCGGCGTAAGAATGGATGCGACAGAACCACCCTCCGCTGAGTCAAAGTGTCTGACCGCTGGAAGCCAGAATCAGCCTGAATCCAGCTCTGTAGACGGGCAGTCATTGGCCCCACTTCAGCCTACAAGATTTTTATGTTAATAAATCATTTTTATTTAACATATCTAAAATCATTAAAGCACATACCAGTTCCAAAGAGCATGTATCAAAGAAGGCTCTCAGTTCCTTCAGCGATTTCTTGCGCCGAACAGCGTGAAGACGTGATTTGTACCATCTCCAAGCCAAAGGTGCCAGCCCCAATTCAAGGTCAGGCTGAAGCAGCTCGGGGCGAGTGTAAGGAAAGTATTCGAATGCCCAAGTCTGTGTAAAAGAAGAAAGAAAAAAAAAGAAGAGTCAGTGAAAAAAGAAAAATCCAGATGTAGGAAAAGGAGAATGTTCCTTACATTACCTCCCAGAAGTAGTAAGTTCCGCTGAGTTTGCAGTGACCTCGACTCAGAGCACACATATCATCATACGTGCGGCTCAGAATAGCACCAGCCCAGTCATACTCCTTTAAATGGGCCAGATTCTCCAAACTCTTCAAGATAGAGGGGTTAAATCTCTCTTTTCTGTTGGACCAGAAGGTCGAAGCAAATAATAGCAGCAAGGTAAATCTGGCTACCTGAGTAGCCGTCAACTCTCCCCGCCCAAATCTAGCATAGATGTCAGGGGCCTGGAGGGATAACCAGCGCCTAGAAATGCTCAACGCGGGAGAAACCGTGCCAGGCTCGACAATCCGGGGCAGGTCCAGCCCAATCAACTCCAACATTCGGTCAGAGGAGATCTCAGACCTCCAATCATCATACAGCTCAATCGGTCGAACTCCGAAAGGGATCCCGGAAATCATAGAAAAATCCGTAGGAGTCATTGTCAGCTCGCCCCAAGAAAAGTGGAAGGTGTTGGTAGTGTCCCACCACCTCTCGGCCAAAGCACCCAATAATTCCTTGTGATTGTTCCGAGCCATGTCAAGGTGTCTTAGATAACCCAGATAAGACGGGCGGATAATTGCACCCACCGGGTGGCTGTAATCAAGAATTTCGGGCGGAATTCCAGCTATTGAACTCTCGCCGACATCCAACTTAATACGGCAATCCTAAAAGGTAAAATGACCTAAGAGTTACTCCTCGGTTCCTTACTAAGGGTAATATCTTAGTGCTTTCCTAGCATGCATACTGATAAACATAATGAGCAAAAAATTACAATTTTGGCCTAAGGCCCAAAAAATCACAATTTGGCCTAAGGCCCAACAAAAAATTCACATTTGGCCTAAGGCCCAATAAAATTCACATTTGGCCTAAGGCCCAATAAAATTCATTGTTTGGCCTAAGGCCCAAAAAATCACATTTTGGCCTAAGGCCCAAAAAAAATCACATCTGGCCTAAGGCCCAATAAAATTCCCCTTTGGCCTAAGGCCCAAAAAATCACAATTTGGCCTAAAGGCCCAATAAAAATTCACATTTTGGCCCAAGGCCCAAATAAATAAATGAGAAATGAGCTTACCTGGGCAAAGATGCCGGTCACGGAGGCGTGGGTATCAGCTTCCACCGCCAGATTGGCATCATCAAGGGAGATCCCCAGAGACTCCAGAAGGTCTTCATCACTGCTATAGCCTGCCATGGTGAGAAAGTTGAGAGAATTGGAGAAGCTCTTTGTTTTTTTTGAAAGTTTGGAATGAATGAAAAATGAATTCTTAAGCTATTTATAAGGAAAAGGCTAAAAGGCAGGTCTTCCGGACGCGTCTGATTTTCGCCTCTAAAATTTGGTCTTCAAACAACCACCGACGCCCATAAATCATTTTTATGGTTGCCGGTGGGGGGCAACTGTGAACACTCAAATTTTGAGGCTCAAAAGCCTGTTTTCTTCCGGACTGCGAACAGTCCGGCCGGACCGGAGGCCTTTCGGAAAGTTCATCGGAAATATGCCAATATGGTACTTGAAACGTCCGGAAAATTACGAGGATCTCGGAACTGGTCTCGGAATATTTTTTGGAGGTCCGGAACTCCCGGAAAAGCCCCCGGAATAAACCTGCCTGCCCCGGTGGCTCAGCCACCGGAGCCAGCCACCGAGCCGGCGGCTCAGCCGCCGGGAAGGCCGCCGACCCGGCGGCCCAGCCGCCGAAAGACCGGCGCTTGGCTGCGGGAAGGCCGCCGAGTCTGCCTATTTAATTTTAGCACTTCATGCATGCTTCTCTTCTACTCCTTTTAATTCTACAACTGCATAAATGCATTCATGTCATCATATAGGCAAGTAAATTGCCTCAATTAAAGTATGATTAAGCTAAATGCCCGGTTAATTAATAATCGTGGTATTAAAGCCTAAATCCGACAATATTGGCTTAAAATATCTAGTCTATTAATGGCTATGGTATGATTGCCTTTATTTCGAACAATTTTCGGCTTAAGTCCAGTTCATCAATAATTGTGACTAAGTAGCCTAAATTATTCACGTTCTTTTGGCATTAAATTGCCTACATTGCAGTTTGATTAATTACTTTTGGTAAACAAATTGCCAATAAGTGAGATCAGTTATTTTTTAGCAATAAAACGCTTAAATCAAAGTTTTGGCAAAATGCCTTAAAACTAAATCAATCTTTTTGGCTTTAAAGCTTTAAATCATTCAATTTTGGCGACAGTCGCCTAAATAAATCATCAATCAATTTTGGCAACATCTTGCCTAAATCGGCACTTTTTGCTAAAAGCTTTCAAATCAACACATTTTGGCTAAAAGCCTTTAAAATCAATTTTTTCGGCAATTAAATTGCCTAAATCACAAAATGTTTTGGCTAAAAGCCTTAATTCATTTTTTTTTGGCAAACAAATAAGTCCAATCAACATTTTTCTGGCACACAAATAAGTCCAATCAAAGCTTTTTGGCAAAATGCCTAAAACAATCAATTCTTTGGCACAATGCCTGAACAAAATGCACAAAGCATACACACACTCATGCATAAAGCATCCCCATTCAAAGCCCTCTAAAAGAGGCCTATCGAACTACGTTGACTTTGATCTTCCATTCAAACGGAAGTACGTAGGCACGTTCGGGATCTAACCCCGGGCGGCAAGTCGAATCACATAACCTAGTTTCATCAGCATGACATAGTCTCGGGATCCACCTCGGGTTCGAAGACCATGCCTTAGACATTGGGCTAATTAATCTAGTAACTAGGTTAATTAGAATTGGAGTCACTTAGGGTTTTTCCTAGTTTACCCTAAAACAATTAAACAAGGTGGCGACTCATACATTCACGTGCATTTCTTCCTTTAGTCACATGCATTCACATGCTTATGGCATTTTGGGGAGGGGTTCACACATGTCTATCTTTCCAAGCATTTCCAAGCAAAAGTAATAATCAAGTAAATGAAATAAAAAATGAAAAGGAAAAAATAACGATTGGCAAAGAAGAAAATGAACACACATACATTGCATCAGATTGTTTGAACAGGGAACAAGTCAGTGAATGTTTGAAGAAATTTGCCGATTGCTTCATATGGAAGTCAAGTGACATCACGGGAATCGACCCAGCGATAGTAGTGCATAAGATTCCGGTATACCCTGAGGCTAAGCCAGTGAAGCAGAAGCTTAGAAGGCTGAAGATAGAATGGTCCTTGAAGATCAAGGAGGAAGTTGCCAAGCAACTGGAGAACAAGTTCATAGAACCCATTGCTTACCTGACATGGTTAGCAAACATTGTGCTGGTTCCTAAGAAGGATGGAAAAGTCAGAATGTGTGTGGATTACCGGGATCTGAATAAAGCATGTCCGAAGGACGACTTCCCCCTGCCGCATATTGACTTGCTGGTTGACCGAATGGCTGGACACGAGATGGTCTCTTTGATCGATCTTGCTGTCGAGTATAACCAAATAATGATGCATTTGCCAGATAAAGAGAAAACGACATTCATCACGGAGTGGGGAACCTACTGCTATGGGGTCATGCCTTTTGGGCTCAAAAATGCCGGGGCAACCTATCAAAGAATGGCAACGACCATCTTCCATGACATGATTCACAAAGAAGTCGAAGTGTATGTGGACGACATGGTTGTCAAATCAAAAACAGCTGAAGAACATACAACAGCACTTGAGAAGTTCTTCCTTAGACTTTGAAAGTACAACTTAAAGCTCAACCCGGCGAAATGTCTATTTGGAGCTACATCCGGAGTATTCCTGGGGCACATGGTTAGTCGGAAGGGCATAGAGATTGACCCTTCAAAAGCCAAGGCCATTTTAGAAATGACAGCACCAAGGACGGAAAAAGAAGTTCGGGGTTTCCTGGGAAGGCTACAGTACATTAGCCGGTTCATAAATCAATTGGCCGATACTTGTGGTCCGATCTTCAAATTACTCAGGAAAGGAGTAGCGGTTAAATGGAACGAGGATTGCCAGAAAGCTTTCGACCAAGTCAAGCAATATCTGCTATCCCCGCCAGTTTTACAGCCACCAAGGCTAGGAAAGCCTTTATTATTATACCTATCGGTGACAGAAGAAGCGATGGGTGCAATGCTAGCTCAACAAGCAGAAGATACAAGGATAGAAAATGTCGTGTATTACTTAAGCAAAAGGATGCTAGAATACGAGCTAAAATACAACAAGATAGAGAAGTTGTGTCTGGCTCTAGTGTGGGCCTGTACAAAGCTGCAGCACTACCTCTCGTCTTACACGACCTATGTCATCTCTGAATCGAACCCATGGAAATTCCTTATGGAGAGGCCGGTTCTTGACTGCAAGATGGCTAAGTGGGTATCAGTGCTCGCAACTTATGATTTGAAGTTTGTACAACGGAAGGCAGTAAAAGGTGGAGCCTTGGCTGACCAATTAGCAGAATTACCGGTCGAAGACCAGATGCCGGAGGTAGAATTTCCTGATGAAGACTTGTTAAGCTTGGAAAGTGAAGTCTAGGAGATGTACTTCGATGGAGCTTCAAACTACCATGGAAATGAGGTTGGTGTCGTATTCAAAACTCCTTGTGGAGAATACGTCCCAATCGCAGTCAAACTAGATTTCGACTGTACCAACAACGAAGCCGAGTATGAAGCTTGTATCAAAGGGTTAGAAGCGGCCCTAGAAAGAGAAATAAAAATCCTTAGGGTTTTCGGAGATTCCAACCTGATAGTCTCTCAAGCGCTAAGGAAATGGAAAATTAAGGAAGAGCGGTTGGTTCCTTACCTACGACGCTTAGACGAATTAGCTAAGCAGTTTGAGGAATTATCCTTTCACTACTTGCCGTGAGCCAAAAATCAGGTTGCCAATGCGCTGGCTACTTTAGCTTCCATGGTTAATGTAGAGGGAGATCAAATCATTCGACCTCTAACAGTCCGGCTACAAAAGCAGCCGGCACATGTCATGCATCTAGTCGATGACAAGCCGTGGTTTTGGGATATACAGAACTATCTTCAGAATGAAGCCTACCCGGAGGGGTCCAAAAAGACTGATCAACGAACATTGAGGCAGTTAGCAGCTGGATATTTCCTTACCGGGGGAGTTCTGTATAAGAGAAGATGGGATGGCCTGCACCTGAGGTGCGTCGATGAGGAAGAAGCTCGAACCATCATGGATTCCGTACATAATGGGGAGTCCGGGCCACACATGCACGGGATAGCTCTGGCTCGAAAAATTATGAACCTTGGTTATTACTGGTCAACCATGAACGCAGATTGCGTGAAGCACGCGCGGAAGTGCCATGAGTGTCAAATTTTTGCCAAGCTGCAAAAGCAGCCTCCGATCAATTTGAAGCCCATCGCTTCACCATGGCCTTTCGCAACTTGGGGCATAGACGTGATCGAAAAGATCCATCCCAAGGCTTCCAATGGCCATCAATACATCCTGGTTGCTATTGATTATTTCACTAAGTGGATTGAGGCAGCCTCTTATTCAGTCTTGAACGCCAAGAAAGTAGCTCAGTTCTTTCGTACCAACATCCTTTGTCGGTATGGAACGCCATTCGAGATCATTACTGATAACGGGTCTCACTTTCAAAGCGAATTCTCGGATCTACTGAAGCAAAAGAAGATTCAGCACCACAAGTCTTCGCCCTATCGTCCACAAACAAATGGGGCGGTGGAGGCTGCAAATAAGGCTATAAAGGTCATTTTGCAGAAGACGGTTCAGAAGCATAGAGCTTGGCACGAACAATTACCAAATGCCTTGTGGGGATACAGGACTTCAATCAGAACGCCTACTGGGGCAACCCCGTACTCCCTAGTATATGGAATGGAAGCAGTGTTGCCTATTGAGCTGGAAGTTCAGTCGGCAAGGATTATTCGGGAAAGCCAGATCAGCGAAGCAGATTGGGCTAAGAATTATCATTTGCAGCTTTTGGGTATGGATGAAAAATGATTGCGAGCAATCCACCAAACTCAAGTTTATCAAAGAAGAATGGCAAGACATTTTAACAAGAAGGTCAAAGACCGGAGGCTGGAAGAAGGTTGTTTGGTTCTGAAAGAGATTAGACAGCCAATCATAGATCCACGCGGGAAGTTTCGCCCTCATTGGGCCGGACCACCTATGTGTTAAAGAAGATATTGTCAGGCGGAGCCGTTATTTTGACTGATTTGGATGGCTTGGAATTCACTAATCCATGTAATTTAGATCAGTTAAAAAGATAATTTGTGTAATTGTAATCATTGCATAATGTAAGATGAACTACATTAGACCTGATTCTCTTTGGAAAAAAGAAATTATATATATCGGAGATATGTAGGCAGCCCTCTTTGGGCGCGGTCTAAACATTAAAAAAAAAAGCATTTTCATAATTCTTTCTTCTTTGCCGATAATAAAAAAAAAAGAGAAGACAAGAAAAAAAAAAGAAAAGAAAACCCGCTAAGCCGAAAACCCGAAAAGGCGGCTTAGGCAAAAGTCGGGGCCCGTTAAGCTGAAAACCCGAAAAGGGCGGCTTAGGCAAAAAAGGGTAGCTCGCTAAGTTGAAAACCCGAAAGGGCGGCTTAGGCAAAAGTTAGAGCTTGAATAAATAAAGTTGGATGATGCTTGGAAAGTTTAAAAGACAAATACATTTATAATTAAAGCAAGCAGTTCAAGTCAAGCAGAAAGCAAAAAGCCCAATAAATAATAAAGTCTAAATCAGAGTCTCAAATAAAAAGCCAAAAAAGCAAAATATCCAAAAATCCAAAGCCAACACAGAAAATAAAAAAAAACAACAATAAAGTCCAAAAGCCTATAGGAGTCTAAGTGTCCCGCCTCCTCCGTGGAGCAACATCCTCCGAGTCATCCCTAGCTGTTAAGCTTCGCTCCTACTCGCCTGTCTTAGGAGTCAACACAATCTCCTCCCCAGTCCCAGCCTCATCACCAGTGTCAGTCCGAACCCAACCTTCGAGTGCACTCAGCAGTGCAGTCCTCCTCGGTCTCTCAATTGGCCAGACAGTGGCCATGAACCAGGTCCGATATTCAGGAGAAGTCTGAACACCGGCAGGGTTAGGTAAAGGCCTAACCATATGATGATCTCTGACCCAAGCCCTAAGGACGGCCCGAGTAACACCCGGGGTAATGGCAGAATCAGCTGAAATGTCATCCATAAGTGGAGCAGTCTGATCTATCCCCATCTGTCTCAAAACACGCGAAGCGCAGTACCAGGTACAATGGGTAAGTCCTAACAGGTAAACCCGTGTATGGCGGAAGCTAGCCTGGATAAAGCAGGTGATGTTGTACCAGGAGACGAACCACAGTATCTCATTTGGGCCCAACTCAATCAACCATGAAGTCCATGCGTCAGTAGAGGGATGTGAGATCAGGATCCTCCGCATGCGATACTGGGAAGGGTTATAAGGAAGGGAAGTAGGAGCAGTGACCACTTGAAGATGGTCCTTCAACCAAATCTGAGTAATGGATCCTTTCTATTATAAGGGAATGAAAATAATACCAATATAAAAAAAAAAAAGAGGAGAGAAGGGGAAGAAGGAAGATACCTGGAGAATAATGGGGGAAACGGTCCAGTCATCGAACCCTAAAGCAGCCCTGTCAAGGCTCCTAATGGTCTCTGCCAGCACAATGCCGCCAATACAACCCATATCCTCCATTTGTCGAACCATGGGGCAAAGACGCAAGTCCCCAAAGCCTGGGTCCTGGTTAAATAAAAAGCCAGCCAATAAACAAAAAACCAAGGCCCGCATTCTTAGCCTCATCCGGCTAGGGTCATCTGGGCAAGCCTCTGAAAATTCATCAATCAGGGGCAGCAGAATTGCCTTCTGGTCATCAACAATCATAGCCCTAGCTTGGGGTCGGTTGAACTGAAATAGGGTTTCAAATGACCTAACATACCCAATTTTTACCTCATGCCTGACCAAAGGGGCATTGGGGTCACACCCTATGATAGCACAAAACTCCTCAAAGAGAGGGCACAACTCTTCCATCATGGCCCCAAACCGAAAAACGTGAGCTTCAGGGTCCCAAAGTCTAATACAGGCCCGTAAAAAATCCCAATCAATTACTACACCCCTAAGAGTAATAACGGGAGAAAGACCGTACCTCCCCAAATTGATCTTTTCAACTTTGGAGAGACTCCTAGTCCAGCTGTGCATGCTATGGTTGTAGAAGGGATTCATGTCCTTTTATTTTATATTTGTTGCTTTTTTAAAAAAAATAATAGTAATAGAAGATAATAAATAAAAATAATAAGGAAAGAAAAAGAGGAGAAACTAACCAGATTCTTGGTGGCTTGAAAAAAAAAGGGAGTGAATGAAAAAAAAAAAACAGGGAAACGGCTTTAAATAAAGGAAGGGCGCGCCCGTAGGCGGCTCAGCCGCCGGAGCCGGCGACACGGCTCGGCGGCCCAGCCGCCGGACTTGATTTCCCGGCTCGGCGGCCCAACCGCCCGAACCGGCGGCCGTCAAAAAAAAAAAAAAAAAAAAAAAAAAAAATATATATATATATATATATATATATATATATATATATATATATATATATATATATATATATATATATAGAAAGAGATAAAGAAACATTTTTGAGTAAAGCAAATTTTTTCCATGCATACATATTTTCTTGTACTAATCAAGCGTAGGTACAAATAAAGTTCAGCACAACAGATACAGCCAAGATTCGGTGCAGAAAATACAGCAAAAGGAAAATAAAGGAAAGCAAGAAAATCTATCAACGACGGGGCCTCCTCCCCCTCTGATCTTCGAAGGCTATCTGGGTCCAGGCCGCAGCTAGTTCCTGCTGCATCTCGAGAAATAGCTCCATCATCTGGTTGACTAGCCCGACAGGAACCTGGAAATCATACAAAGAAAAATACAAGTCAATATCTCCTAGGAATCCTTTTCTTGTGAGAAATGTGCCAGGACTTACCTCGGTGATGTCCTCGGAAGGAAGAACTGTGTGATCCACACCCTCCAGGGAGACCTCTCGAAAAACTGGAGGACTGTTAGGGACAAAGTAGGAAATGCTATATGGAAGACGTAGACTGGCCAGGTCTAGATGAAGCGGCCCGGTAGCCTCCAAAATAGCCCGGGGAGCCCTGGAAGGACCCGTCGCCCGGCTAGGCCCGGCCTGCGACGGCCTCTCAACCGGGGTGGAAGAAGTAGGATCTGCCATGGGCCTCCTCCTTGGAGTCCTAGTCGAAGGACCCGAAGCCCGAGAAGAACGGGTACCGAGCGGCTGAGAAGGAGCCGACCTCTGGATACTATCGAACCGAGGTCCAATAGGCGGCATCAGAGAGATTGCGCAGAATTCATCGTAATCTCCTTCCATGATGAACTCTAAATGAGGGATACCTTCAGTATGAGCAGCAGTGAGCTTCATCTGTTTACCTGCTTGTATATCCTCAGGGGGGGGGGGGAAAGGGACAGAACGACAGCCTCTTAGCTGAACATCCACTCTCTCACCCAAATAATATCGCCGTATGACGGGGTGTGACAAGACCACTCTCCGCTGAGACAAGGCATCTGACCGTTGGAAGGCGGGATCAGCCTGAATCTAGCTTTGTAAACGAGCAGGCATCAGCCCCACGTCGACCTATAAAAGATGTAAATGTGTTAATAAATCCTTTTTGTTAACATATCCAAAAATACTAAGCATGTACCTACTCCAGAGCGCAAGTATCGAAAAAGGCTCTCAGCTCCTTCAGTGACTTATTGCGCTGGACGGGATGAAGGTTTGATTTGTACCATCTCCAAGCCGAAGGCGACAGCTTTGACTTAGGATCAGTCTGAAGTAACTCTGGGCGAGTGTAAGGAAAGTACTCGAATGCCCAAGTCTGCAGAACAAAAAAGAAGAATCAGGAGAATCAAGATAAACAGAAAAACACAGAAAGAGAGAATGTTCTTTACATTACCTCCCAGAAATAGAAGGTCCCGCTAAGCTTGCCATGGCCTCGGCTCAGGTCACACATATCGTCGTACATACGACTCAGGATAGCACCGGCCCAGTCATACTCCTTTAAAAGGGCCAAATTTTCCAAGCTCTTCAAGATGGAAGGTCTATCCCAGTCGTGGCAGGTCAAAGCAGGGGTAGCAGAACCTGGTTCAACCAGTCGTGGCAGGTCTATCCCAATCAGCTCCACCATCCGGTCGGGGGAGATATCGACCCTCCAGTCATCATATAGCTCGATCGGTCGAATCCTGAAGGGGATCCCGGATATCACAGAAAAGTCTGCAGGGGTCATTGTCAACTCGCCCCAAGAAAAATGGAAAGTATTAGTGGTGTCCCACCACCTTTCAGCCAAGGCACATAATAACTCCTTGTAGTTACTTCGCCCCATATCAAAATACCTCAGATAGCCCAGGTAAGATGGACGGATGATCGCGCCAATCGGGCTGTTTGGATCAAATAGTTCGAGAGGAATTCCGGCCACAGAACTCTCACCCACATCCAATTTGATGCGGGAGTCCTAAAAGGTAAATCAACCTAAGAGTTACTCCTCGGTTCCTTACTAAGGGTAATATCTTAGTTCTACCCTAGCATGCATACTAATAAAAACAGTAAGCACATGAATTTTTTTTTTTTTTTTTTTAAAAAAATTTCACAATTTGGCCTAAGGCCCAAAATTCACAATTTGGCCTAAGGCCCAAAAACCACGATTTTTGGCCTAAGGCCCAAAAATCACAATTCGGCCTAAAGCCCAAATAATGGATAATTTACGTGCATAAGAGTAAAAGGGAACTCACCTGAGCGAAGATGCCGGTCCTGGAAGCGTGAGTATCTGCGTCTGCCATAAGATCGACCTCGTCGAGAGTAATCCCTAGAGACTCGAGGAAATCCTCGTCGCTGCTATAGCTTGGAAGAGCCATAGAAGAAGGTGGTCCTGTAGCTTTGAATGTTGATAGGATTTGAGAGAGTTTTGGTATGTAGAAAGTTTAGAATGAGTAGGTAGAATGAGTAAATCTTAAGCTATTTATAAGCAAATGGCCAAAAGGCGGGTCTTCTGGACGCGTAAAATTTTTGCCTCCAAAATGTGTGTTTCGGACAACCACCGACTCCCATAAATCATTTTTATGGTCGCCGGTGGGGGGCAACTGTGAACACCCAAATTTTGAGGCTCAAAAAGCCTGTTTTCTCGGACTGCAAATAGTCCGGCCGGACCGAAGGCCATCTTGGAAGTTTACCGAAAGTATACCAATATGGTACTTGAAATGTTCGAAAAATTATGAGGATCACAGAACTGGTCCCGGAATATATTTTGGAGGTCCGGAACTCCCGAAAAAGCCCCTGGAGCAATAAAGTAGCAAAACCACCAGGCACGGCAGTCCAGCCGCTGGCTTCCGGTGGCCCAGCCACCGAGAACCTCCGGCCCGAGCCGCCGAGCACCGGCGGCCCAGCCGCCGAGAACCTGCGACCTGAGCCGCCGAGCGCCGGCGGCCCAGCCGCCGAGACAGTCCTTTTTTTTTGTTATAAATAGTGGCCCCGGGTCTTTGTGAACACCCAAATTTTGAGGCTCGAAGAGCCATTTTTTCCGGACTGCAAACAGCCCGGCCGGACTAAAGGCCATTTTGGAAGTTCACCGAAAATATGCCAATATCGTACTTAAAACGTCCGGGACGTCGCGAGGATCGCGGAACTGGTCTCGGAATTTTTTTTGGAGGTCCGGAACTCTCGAAAAAGCCTCCGGAGCGAATTTTGTCAAAACCACCGGCACAGCGGCTCCGCCGCCGGCCTCCGGCGACCCTGCCACCGAGCTCCGGCGGCCCGACCGTCGAGCGAATTTTGTCAAAACCACCGGCACGGCGGCTCCGCTGCCGGCCTCCGGCGGCCCGGCCGCTGAGACCCCAGCGGCCCAGCCAACGAGTCCCTGGGCCGCCGGACTTCGGCGGCCTAGCCACCGAGATCCCGGCGGCCCAGCCGCCGAGACCCCGGCGGCCCGGCCGCCGATATGTCCATTTTTTTTTTCTATAAATAGTGGCCCCGACCCTCCGTTTTCGGCACTCAGTCTGTGTTGACGGACGCTCCTTCTCCCTACGCTCTTTGCGATTCTTTACTGCTTTCTTGCATTTTTTTTTAGTTTGATTTTATTGTTGTGATACTTGGTCACTTAAAATGAAATTAAAATTAATTCCCTTAACGAGGAGCTTAACCTGGAGTTAAGAAGCGGTCGACGATTAAATCAGGTACGTAAGTTAAACTTTTGCCTATTTAATTTTAGCACTTCATGCATGCTTCTTTTCTACTCCTAATAATTCTACAACTGCATAAATGCATTCATACCATCATATAGGCAAGTAAATTGCCTCAATTAAAATATGATTAAGCTAAATGCCCGGTTAATTAATAATCGTGGTATTAAAGTTTAAATCCGACAATATTGGCTTAAAATATCTAGTCTTTCAATGGCTATGGTATGATTGCCTTTATTTCGAACAATTTTCGGCTTAAGTCCAATTAATCAATAATTGTGATCAAAATGCCTTAATTAATCACGTTCTTTTGGCAACAACTTGCCTAAATCAACACATTTTGGCTAAAAGCCTTTTAAATAACCAAACTTTTGGCAACAATTGCTTAAAATCACAGTTTTGGCAAAATGTCTTAAAACTAAATCAATTTTTAGGTTTTAAAACCTAAAAATCAATCATTTTGGCGACAATCGCCTAATCGACACTTTTGGCAATTTATTGCCTAAATCACAAAAATCATTTTGGCTAAAAGCCTTAATTCATTTTTGGCAAGCAAATAAGTCCAATCAAACACATCTTTTTGGCTAAAAGCCATTAAAATCAACACTTTTGGCATCAAATGCCTAAAAATCAATCAATTCTTTGGCAAAATGCCTAAACAAAAATGCACAAAGCATACACACACTCATGCATAAAGCATCCCCTTCAAAGCCCTCTAAGAGAGGCCTATCGAACTACGTGGACTTTGATCTTCCATTCAAACAGGAAGTACGTAGGCACGTTCGGGATTTCACCCCGGGCGGCAAGTCGAAATCACTTTAAACATGTCATTCACCCTGCAAAGCATTCAAGCATTCACTCATGGTTAGTTTATTCAGCATGACATAGTTTCGAGATCCATCTCGGGTTTGCACACCATGCCTTAATCATTGGGTTAATTAATCTAGTAACTAGGTTAATTAAAATTGGAGTCACTTAGGGTTTTTTCCTAGTTTACCCGAAAATAATTAAACAAGGTGGCGACTCACACACATCACGTGCATTTCTTCCTTAGTCACATGCATTCGTCTTCTGTTTTCCTCACTCAGTCTGTGTTGACGGACGTTCCTTCTCCCCTACGCTCTTTGCGATTCTTTACTGTTTTCTTGCATTTTAATTTAGCTTTATCGCTTTCTTGCTCTGTTAAGTGGTCACTAAAATTAAATTAATTAATATTCCCTTAACAAGGAGCTTAACCTAGAGTTAAGAAGTGGCCGTCAATTAAATCAAGTACGCAAATTAAATTCTGCCTATTTAATTTTAGCACTTCATGCATGCTTCTTTTCTTCTCCTCCTAATTCTACAATTGCATAAATGCATTCATATCATCAATTAGGCAAGTAAATTGCCTCAATTAAATAAATTTAGGCTAAATGCTCTGTTAATTAATAATCGTGGTATTAAAGCTTAAAATCCGACAATATTGGCTTAAAATATCTAGTCTATCAATGGCTATGGTATAATTGCCTTTATTTCGAACAATTTTTGGCTTAAGTCCAATTAATCAATAATTGTGACTAAAAGGTCTTAATTAATCACATTCTTTTGGCATTAAATTGCCTACATTACAGTTCATTTAATTTCTTTAGACGAACAAATTGCCTATAAGTAAGAATAACCAATTTTTGGCAACAATTTGCCTAAATCAACCCATTTTTTGGCTAAAAGTCTTAAATCACTCAATTTTGGAGACAATCGCCTAAATAGTCAACTTTTTGGCAATTATTGCCTAAAATTAATCTTTTTGGCTAAAAGTCTTCGAATCAACACATTTTGGCTAAAAAGCCTTTAAATAACCAATCTTTTGGCAATCAAATTGCATAAATCACAAAACTTTTTTGCCAAAGGCCTTAATCCATTTTTTGGCAAACCAATAAGTCCAATCAACATTTTTTTTGGCTAAAAGCCTTAAATCAACAATTTTGGCATCAAATGCCTAAAAATCAATTTTCAAGCAAAATGCCTAAACAAAAATGCACAAAGCATACACACACTCATGCATAAAGCATCCCCATTCAAAGCCCTTTAAAAGAGGCCTATCGAACTACGTCGACTTTGATCTTCCATTCAAACGGAAGTACGTAGGCACGTTTGGGATTTAACCCCGAGCGGCAAGTCAAAATCACATAAACACCTTCATTAGTCCAATTACATTCATTCACCTTGCAAAGCATTCATTTTTTGGTTAGTTCATCAACATGACATAGTCTCGGGATCCACCTCGGGTTCGCAGACCATGCTTTTAACATTGGGATAATTAATCTAGTAATTAGGTTAATTAAAATCGGAGTCACTTAGGGTTTTTTTCCTCGTTTACCCTAAAATAATTAAACAAAGTGGCGACTCATACATTCACGTGCATTTCTACCTTAGTCACATGCATTCACTTGCATTGATATTTGGGGAGGGGTTCACAGTTAGTGCCGAACCACTATAAATCACTGTGTTGATTTTTTTATTTTCTGAAGTTATGCTTGATACTATTTTATCTACACTTCTGTCTATATTTTAGAAATGCTAAAAGTTGTTAATGGTTTTGATGTTCTAAATTGGAATAAGTTTTATCTTTTCTAAACATTAGAACTCTGGACTTCTGCTTAGTGAATATACCAAGTTCTAAATTGTTCTTCTATTTTCAGTATATTTCACTACTTGGGTTTCTAATTAGTTTTCGAATCTTGATTGAAGCTTTGTGAAGCAATTCAGATTTCAATAACTGTCTCTTACATATTCTTTTATATTTATCTAAACTTTATAAGGAAGTTCTAAACATAATAGCTTTTCTTCATAAAGTAGTTTTGATATTGCATAAGAAATTGTGAAGCAGTTCCAATCAATACTGTACTTTGCAAAGTCTTTCTATTTTCCACATAAGGGCATTGTGAGGAAGTTCTAATCAATAACTTATTCTCACAAGTGAATTACTTTTCTGCTGCAAACAAAATTCTGAGTTTTGTTTTTAAAGTTAAATTTTTATTTTTAGAAAATCCAATTCACCCCCCCTTCCTCTTAGGTTGTGCCATACATATTCGGGACCCACATATATTAGTGGCGAATCCCAACAGTCAAGTAGAGTGAAGGACCACATCCCCCAATATCACGATTAGGGTTTAGGGTAGAAAAGGGATTAGGAAGAATATAATGCATGAATGCCACATATATATACAAAAAGTAAACTCAATTTCAAGTTAATGATATTATCAATAATTGTGAATAATTGGACAACATTGGAGTCAACTCCTTGCTTGTACCCAAAATAAAAAATCAGAGATTCTAGGTTCGATCCCCAGTGGAGTCACCAGACTGAGGATGCTATGTTTTTGCACGACGAAAAATAGAATGGGCTTAGTCATTTTATTTGGTAAAATGGTTTTCTCTTATGAGACCCATTCATTGATCCTCAAATTAAAAAGCCTCTTACCTTGGTAAGAGTTTTATTTTGGAGTTGCCACCCTCTTTAGGAAACATTCTCGAATTAATCAATTCTTTGGAATCGGCTAATTCGGTCTTAAACCAAAGACTAGGTAAGGGAGTTAGGTACAGTGTCGGGAAGGTTTTAGGCACCTGAACTGCCTGGTTAGAAATGGCCACCTTTGTTGTCTATTCATACACAATAATCGATAATAAAATTAACTAGAATTGAGGTGTAAAACTTTTATGTAAATTTGAAAATATGGCACATAAGCACATTACTACACACACAAAACACAAAATAAACTTCAAAGAAAAAGAGGAGAAAAGAATTACAATCTCTTCCTAATTTACATTCTACCCATTTATCCCTTTAAAATTTCTCATCCCAACTACTCATTATCAAAAATTAATAAATAGGACCCGTTAAGATCCTTTACATCACGCTTAATAATAAAGTAGTAAGATAAATGGATAATACGGCAACACAAAATTTAATAAACATCCACAGAACTAGATTAGCACACATTCATTCAATAATGATAATATGATGAATGTTCATGTTCATAGACTAATGTTTAATGGGTTAGTCCAACAATAATCAAAGAATAATGAATCAGAAAGCATGAATGTAATGATAGAAACTTAAAAGTGCATAAAAGTAAAGGGCAATAAATTAAAACAAGAATTTAAAAGGTTTAAATAGGGTTTGGGTTTAAAGTCTTGATGTTCATCATAGTTGATGGGCAAAAACACTTGTCATTACTCATTTCTTGTTGATTTTATGTTCATTCAATCCGTGATGGATCAAAATCGTGATCTAGAATAATAAAGTCTGGTGCTTGACCCAATGGAACTTTGACTCAAGACCATTTTATTTATTTTATCATTCTGAACCTCTGAAACGAAGGTCCATGCACCACAAAAGAAGTGGCGTGCAGACCTTACCCAGATCAGGATGTCACAGAACCAATATTTATGCCTTTTATCTTATTGATTTTATGTTTCTTGGCTTCTGAAATGAAGGTTCGTGCACCTCTAGGGAAGTAGCGTGTGGCGCGTGGACCTTGCCCTAATCAGAAGATGCATAACATTATTTTGGAGCTCTCTCACTGAAGGAGAAGTGGCGCATGCCGCACATAGTGACCCAAGGCCCTTACCATGTTGCATGCGCCACTATTGACGCGGTCAGAAGCTTTCTGGGTGTTCACTGATTTCTCTTCCAGCCAGTATATAAAAGGTGTTTTAACACCAAAATAAAAAAGAAAACGATGAAGAATAAGTTCACAGCTCTTAGGGATTACCTTGCTTGAAAGATTCCAAAGATTTTGGGGATAATGAACCAAGGAACCCAAAAGCTTTGATTTTGAATCAACAAATCTGAGTTTAAGTTTAAAGTGAGTATTTGTGGGTTTTTTTATCAAGAATTAGGGAAGTTTTATCCAAAAATGATTGAACAGAACCTTGAATCAAAGTAAGAAACACAAGTTTTTACTTAGACTAAGGTTGAGTTTTCAAATTAAAAGAGTTTCCCTTAGTTAATCCCCCAAAAACTCCCTTGCACAATTCGCAATGCCCCATTTATAGGCAAATGGGGAATGTTGCCCTAATTTTAGGGCTTAGGTGGCAAGTGCCATTAGTGAGCCCCAAAATCGTACCAAGCACATTTTTACCAAATCAATCTTGGTTGCATGCAAAATGAGGTGAAGCACTGGGTAGCATGTGAGGCGGACCCAAGCGCTTACTGTGCCCAGTTTCACTGCAAAATGTCCGGAAACCCGAAAAAGTAAAGATAGTCAAATAACTCAATTATCTTAACCACAGACCATCGGTCCGACAATCAAAGCAATCGGAAGTCCCGATTCATTTTTATATAAAAAAAGATTGTCATCACTAAGCCATTTAGGGGCAAAAATTGAGCATGTACAGGGGGAAGGATTAAAATTTTTATTTTCTTATCTCTCTGTTAATTAGCGTAATATGGTTGGAATAATTGTGAGTAAATTTGAAAATTACCTGTTTTCCCCCGAAACAATCTCGAAATTGGCATTTTGATTGTTATTTTTTTGTTTTGAAAAAGAGATGATAAAACCTTTTGGATATGCGATGCCGATAAATCGGTCTTATAAATCATTTTAGTCGCCACCCATTTTTTCAGCAATGGGACCGTTTCTATTTTAATTTTATTAAATGACTCCATTTTAAACCCAATTTTATTCAAGGCCAAATTATTTGAAAGAAAACTGGTCAGGCATACCGAGTACGATTCTAGGTAAGGGAATTAGGTACGTCAGCCCATTGGAAACCGACGCCCGGAAAACCGACCTCTTTTAACCTACGATTTCTAATTGATTTTATTTTAGAAAAACCAATTATTTAAACCCAACCCGAATAAATCGAACCGAGTTCCTATTTGGAAAATTATTTGATCGTCCCAAGTAAGCTCATTCATTGCATTCATTCATAAACCAAGTATCACATTCATCATTCATCCACCATATATATCAAATAAAATTAAAAGACCCGCTCTTTCCTTATGGTTAAAGGCGGGCCACAAACCGAGTTCAATAATGTAATCAAAAGGAAATAACGAATATTAAATCTCAAAATATCATAATCACAACAGATTAATTGATTTGGTTTGATTAAAATTCGATTTGCCCATTATTGACCTTTTTCTGGATTGAGATTAAAATTTACTTAATGAAATAAAAATAACAAAAATAAACTGCAACTGGGGGACAGTCGAGTCACGCGGGTGTTCTATGGAAGAACAGTCGCGTGGCGCGACTCTTGTCTTTTATTCTGGAACTTATAGCAGTTGCGTCACGCGGGTGTTCTATGAAGAACAGTCGCGTGACGGAACTCTGTCACTCCTGCTAGAATTAAGAACAGTCGCGTCACGCGGGTGTTCTATGAAGAACAGTCGCGTGACGGAGCTCTTTCCTACGTGACGGAACTGTTTGTGACTTATTTATAACACTCAGACTTATTGATTATTCATTTTTAGCGAAACATTAAATACAAATATAAAACAAAATACAATTGAGTACACAAACAGCTGCATCACGCAGGTGGTCCAATCCTGGTTAAGAGCTTTTGGACAGGAGCAGTCGCGTCACGCAGGTAGTAGCTGCGTGACGCAGCTGCTCTGGTCCGCAACTACTTTTCAAACTACTCTTTTTTACGTTTTCTTTTTGTCCAAAGTGATTAAAATAAACCCAGAAAGGTTCAATAATAAGCAAACTTACGTTTTATCAATGGCAGATCAATTAAACAATATGAAAATGAGATTTTTAAGAGATAAAATACTAGAAATGAAAAAGAAAAGTTAGAATCGTTACCTAGCCCTCAGATTTGAGGATTGCGTGCACTGAGATTGATTTAGAGACAATGTTTCACGATCCCAGAAGCGTGGTCACCAAGTTTTTTTCACAAAATAAATCGTTTTCTTTTTCTTTCTTCCCTCTCTTTTCCTCTTCTTATATTTTTGTATTTTTTTTTTTTTTTGATTTTTAAGTCTAAATATTTATGACTTAATCTTCCCCAAGTTTACTCAGTTGAGTTCTTGAGAAAGAGCTTTAGTCGTTAATCCAGAAACTTAATCTTAGAAAGTTGTATTTTTCTTAAAGGAAATGAGAGCAAAGTGTAAAAAAAGTCCCGTTTTTACTGTAAAATGTTGTATTTATATGGCTAGGGCAACAAAGCAGTCACGTCACGTGGGTAGGAGCTGCGTGACACACCCGTAAGCTCGCGTGACGCGACTTACTTTTCGTACAGTTGCCGCGTATCCATACAAACAGTGCAGGCCGTTGCACAGGCACACGCCAGAAGTGCCAGTCCTGTTAGAGCTGCGTGACGCAGCTAATAGTGCCGTCACGCAGGTACTAGCTGTGTGACGTAACCCTAACACGGGTCAGGCACCTTTGGGCGGTTTAGTTCAATTTGTGGTTCAAACACTTCTGGTTCATCGTGATACCTTATCCTTTGTCCTCATATCATCATCGGGTCAGGTGGAGGCATAAAATCACGCGTCAACAGTTTGCCCCCCCACTTTATCATTAATTGTATAAACGATTAATGTTAAAGTGGTCCATTGACGCGCCTTCTATCAGGCAATCATCTCCGAAGCTCGGTTTGATCGGCTTGGAAAGATGCTAAATCAATCATCTGGCCACCTCCTAAGCTCGGTTTGATCGGCTTCATTGGTTTCCATCCAACATGTGAATGAATTCAAAGCTCGGTTTGATTGGCTTTGAAAACACCTTTGAGGCTCGGTTTGATCGGCCTGAAGGGCTTTGAATGTCTGGTCACCTTCTCAGCTCGGTTTGATCGGCTTCGTCGGCTTCCGTTGAATCTGAAAAGAAATCCTCGAGGCTCGGTTTAATTAGCCCGAAAGATGTTGATTTGATGACAAAGTCTTCAAAGCTCGGTTTGATCAGCTTGAAGAGCTTTGATCTGGCCACCTACTCAGCTCGGTTTGGTCGGCTTTGTCGGCTCCAGTCGGTTTTGAAAAGGCATCTTCGAGGCTCGGTTTAATCGGCCCGAAAGATGTTGATTTTACCCTGGTCAACTTCGCAACTCAAGATCATTGACTGGGGAAGAAGTCCCGAACAGCTTCGCAATACATCATCACTGATCGGAAATTAAAATTGTTCTGATTAGCTTCACAATGCACCATCACTAATAAGAAGGGCCTATCGGCTTCGAAAAACCGTCACCGGTTGACCTGAAAAATTGTTCACCAAAGGAAAAAGTGCCATATCCGTACACAAACGAATCTTGCCTCTTGTTAGAAAAATATTGGAACGTCACGTGTTCCCGTGCATTAATTATGAAAAGGGATTCATATTCAAGCAAAAGGTTATACTTTTGCCCCCAGTCCGGAATTCCGGCCTAGGACCAAAAATATCCACCTTTGTAGGCATAACCTTAATTAATTTACAAAAAAAAAAATTTAATAAAAATTTCGGTATAAACGATTTAACACAATGCGCTTTATAATACAGTAGTTAATACAGTAGTTGGAAGAAAAACTTACCTGAGGGTAATCTGGGCAATTTGATGTTTCTGCCCCCTATGCGGTGAGTAGACAAAGATTGCTGAAGTGTACGGGCCGCACATCGACGTCAAATTGCCGAAGTGGATCGTTGTGGGTTTTTGGAATGGGCCGCATGGGTGTGTTGGGCTCGAAAAGAAACAATGGGCCCAGTTCTCTTCTTGGGCTCAGTCGAGTGGGCTTTGGCCTAATTGGCTTACTATAAGTAACGTTTATTCTTAATCGATTCAGTTTCACTTATCACAAACCCTAAGCAATTGAGAATTCTCTGAACTTTCAACTGAAAAAGATGTCTCAACTCTCTGAAATCCCTGCCTCCGCCTATACTCCGGAGATGGAGACCCTCGGGGCCCTACCCGATATCCCGACGTTCGATGGCGAACCGGTGCCGGTGAGCCGGAATCCGCTGACCCCCGGAACATGGCCGTTGCAGCTCCTTCCATTGTCGGGTACTGAGTTCCCGGTTAGGTACGAGACGAGCCGGATGCGCGGCTTTCAGTCTGAGGTAAGTAAAAATTCCTTCCTCTCTCTTTTTTTGCTTTTTTACCGCTTTTGATTCGTAGCTGTAGCAATAAGACTATATTTTTGTGTTTAGGCCTGCGTCAACAGTCGCGTCACGCAGGTAGGAGTTGCGTGGCGTGGCTGTTCTTCCATGAATAGTTGCGTGACACAGCTGTTTTTGAATGAACAGTTGCGTGACACAACTGTTCAAGGCGCCAGAAACCCTAGCTTGCCTTGAACCTTAGAATCGACCCTCTTTTACTGCATTAAAACTTGATTTGTTGACACTTGATTGTTGGTAGCTCTAGGCGACTTGACTTTGTTCTGAAAATTGCATGAAAACAACACAAACATAGTGAAATTAGGTTGAATTGAACTACTGCGTACCTTCGACAGTTGCGTCACGCAGCTGTTCTTTGGAAGAACAGATGCATGACGCGACTGTTCGTCGACGAGTAAGAGTCTTGAACAGTTGCATGACGCAGCTACCAGGATGCGTGGCGCGACTTCGTGGTCGCGGGACGCAACTGTGGAGTGGCGTGGCGCGAGTGCTGAGGTGCGCTGCGCAGCTATACTTCTAAGTGCACAACTTGGGCAAAGCTGCGTGACGCGACTCTGTATACGCGTGACGCGACTTTGTAGTTGCGTGACGCAGCTACGGTTCAAACCGAATTTTGGTTTTATTCATTTTCCTGCCATATAAGAAGGTAAATAATTGTTATTATCGTATTTATTGAAATTGAAAAATTTTTCTTACAGGTTAATCTGGGCAAGGCCCGCTCGAGTGTGTGAATACCCAAATTTTGAGGCTCAGAAAGCCTGTTTTCCCGGACTGCAAACAGTCCGACCGGACCGGAGGCTATTTCGGAAGTTCACCGAAAACATGTCAATATGGTACTTAAAACGTCCGGAATATCGCGAGGATCGTGGAACAGGTCCCGGAATATTTTTCAGAGGTCCGGAACTCCCAAAAAGGCCCTCGGAGCGAGGCACGGTGTCCACACCGGCCACGGCGGCGCCGGCCGCCGGGCACGACGGCAGCAGCCGCCCAGCCTGGGCGGCACCTGCCGTCCCACTTCCTGGGCAAGGCCTGCCGCCCAGCGCGGGCGAGGCCTGCCGCCCCGCGCGCGGGGGACATGTCGCCCCGCGCGGGCGGGGCCTGCCGCCCAACGCGCGCGGGGCCTGTCGCCCAGCGCAGGCGGGGCCTGGTCCCCCCCCACGCCCCTGGGCGGCACCTGCCGCCCAGCTTGGGCGACACCTGCCGCCCAGACCAGGCGGGGCCTGCCGCCCCACCGACTGGGCGGCAGCTGCCGCGCTCCCAGGCGGCACCCCCCGCCAGCGTGGGCGGGGCCTGCCGCCCTCCCGGGCAGCACCTGCCGCCCGGGACCCGAAAATGGCCTATAAATAGACCATTTTCAGTCCAATTTTGGCACCCGGGTCTGTATTGACAGACGAATCCTTCTCCCTCTCACGCTCCTTGCGTTTTCTTTACCGCTTTTTGCATTTAATTTAATTTTTATTGCATTTTTATTGTGATATTTGGACATTAAAATTAAACAAATTAAAATTAATTAATATTTCCTAAGCGAGGAGCTTAATCTGGAGTTAAGAAGCGGTCGTCGATTAAATCAGGTATGTAAACAAAACTCTGCCTATTTAATTTTAGCACTTCATGCATACTGCTCTTCTACTCTTAATAATTCTACAATTGCATAAATGCATCCACGTCATTATTTTTGGTAAATAAACTGCCTTAATTAATTTGATTAAGCTTAAATGCCCGGTTAATCAATAATCGTGGTATTAAAGTTTAAATCTGACAATATTGGCTAAAAGAGCCTAGTTAATTAATAACTACGGTTCAATTGCCTTATTTCGAACAAATCCGGCTTAAGTCCAATTAATCAATAATTGTGGCTAAAAGCCTTAATCAATCACATTTCGACAATAAATTGTGATTAAGCTCGAACGCCCGATTAATCGATAATCGTGGCATTAAAGCCTAAATCGCACATTTTTGGCAAACTAATTGCCTAAAACAACACATTTTGGCCAAAGGCCTTAAAATCAACCATTTTGGCGACAATCGCCTAAATCGCACATTTTTGGCAAACTAATTGCCTAAAACAACACATTTTGGCCAAAGGCCTTAAAATCAACCATTTTGGTGACAATCGCCTAAATCGCACATTTTGGCAACAATTGCCTAAATCAAATCATTTTGGCTAAAAGCCATTAAAATCAACATTTTTGGCAACATGCCTAAAAATCAATCAATCTTTGGCAAAATGCCTAAACAAAATGCACAAAGCATACACACACTCATGCACAAAGCATACACACTTATGCACAAAGCATACACACACTCATGCACAAAGCATACACACACTCATGCACAAAGCATACACACAAAATGCACAAAGCATACACAAAATCATGCACAAAGCATACACACAAAATGCACAAAGCATACACACACTCATGCACAAAGCATACACACTCATGCACAAAGCATACAAAATCATGCACTAAGCATACACACACCCATGCATTAAGCATATCATTCAAAGCCCTCTAAAAGAGGCCTATCGAACTACGTTGACTTTGATCTTCCATTCAAACGGAAGTACGTAGGCACGTTCGGGATTTCACCCCGGGTGGCAAGTCAAAATCACTCAAACATTTCATTAATCCATCATTTACCTTGCAAAGCATTCATTCATCGGTTAGTTTATCGGCATGACATAGTCTCGGGATCCATCTCGGGTTCGTAGATTGTGCCTTAATCATTGGGATAATTAATCTAGTAACTAGGTTAATTAAAAATAGAGTCACTTAGGGTTTTTTCCTAGTTTACCCTTAAATAATTAAACAAGGTGGCGACTCACACACTCACGTGCATTTCTTTCTTTTGTCATATGCATCTCATGCCTATGACATTTTGGGGAAGGGGTTCACAGTTTGGCGACTCTGCTGGGGATTTATGTAATTAATTTGCATAAAGTGGACTACAATTGTTGTGAAAACTAATCGGCCTTTCTTTAAGGCATCATTTTATTATGCTTTGTTTTGCAGGGTACCCTAATACGAATCAAGTGTTCTTTCCTTAAGAATACTTGATAAATCCGGACTTAATTGAAAAATGTGATTAAGACATTAAAACTTGTTGATTTATTTGCACGATTGAGAATCCTTTTCTCCATTGCATAAAAAAAATGAACTTCAAATGAATTTCTTCTCTTTCTGTTCAAACTTCTGAGTCTGGATAGCAAGTAGCGCTGATCGGCAGGTCTCTTTGATTATGCCGACGGACAGCCAAAGCGTCCTCCCTGTTACCGCAAACCATCTCTAATCCTTTTGGAGGTGGCACATGGGTATGCGTATCGTTGGACCCACGCGAAACTCCTTGTTTCACATGTGGTTAGGTATATCCATACTCAAGGTTCAAGGGTCCCTTAATAAGCCGATTCTCTATTTGTGTCATAGCCTATAGAACCTATCCTTTAGGACTATATGCACCCAATGGTACGAATCATCTCACTAAAATAAATTATGACGTGTTGTTGTGCGCATTCATGACATACCATAAGCATTAAAAAAAAAAAAACAGAGAGAGAAGAGAGTGGAGGGACACAAAAATATCCTTCTGTTTGTCAGTCATGCACAGTTGGACAAAGAGTCATTCTCTCTCATATCAGCTACCCTGATACTACTATACCCTTAATCCAGTTACCCTCATACTTACAGGTGCCCCCTGTTCAAGTGCCAACATTAGTGCCAACCACACCTACTGTGCTATCACCGACCTCACCAATCTCAACTGCACCAATGGCATCACTTTCTGACATCAAAAACCTTATAGAACAACTCGAGGCCAGAATGGAGGCCAGAATGGAGGCCAGAATGAATGAGACATTGGCTGCCCAAAGGATTGCCCTGATAGCTGAATTGGGTAATGGTAATGGAAGTGGGGCTTCCGGTGAGGGAAGTGGACCTGCTGCTTCCAATCAAGGACCTGCCGCAGAACCGACAAATCCTACCCTTAACCTGGATGACATGCCTGCTTCTGAGCCAGAAGCTCAGAAAATGAGAAAAAAACTGGACACCACCAAACAGAAAAACAATGAACCTTTTCCCTCGTTCCTTACAAGGAAAAGGACCAAGGTCGCTCAAATGATCAACCGGCCTTCTGAACAAGAACAGGTAGACATAATCATAAAGAACCTGCAGCCTGTCTACCAACAACAGTTACAAACCCAATACTTACCAACCTTCCAGTCACTCATTGCCACCGCTACAAAGGTAGAGGATTTAATTCAAATGGGGCAACTGAAAGAAGACTCGGGTTCCTCAAAATACGAGAAGCCTAGCTAAGCTGGCAAAGTCCATGAAATGGCAAGCATCACCCCCACGAATCCTTTACGTGTGGGCAATATGAGAAATGGCAATCGGTCAAGAAGGACATATACTGATCTCGGGATGCCAATCCTTTTGGTTTTCCGAGAGGCTGTCAAGGCCAACTACATCAAGCCCTTGGAAGCAAGGCCGCCACCCTACCCTTTACCAAGAAACTATCGAACCAATGAATACTGTGAATATCATCAAGGTCATGGGCACGAGACTGAAGCGTGCTGGACGCTTAAGAACCACATCCAAGACCTGGTAGACGATGGTTCAATCATCCCAAGAAGTGAGTCAAACATTAGCACTAATCCCTTACCAAATCACGGGGTAAATGCTATTATTTCTAACCAGGAATTGATCGATCCTTTCGAGCTATTCCTAGAAATGAATGACACCTGTGTCCTGGACTTGAATGACTTATCCGAAGAGGTAACAACCGAACTCGAAGTGGAAGACTTCATGCAACCTAGTCTCCTTGACGAAATTGCAGTTATCACAGGAAATGATGGGGACCAAGATCTGCTGAGCCTGATCAAGCCGAACGAAGGCCCTCTCACCAATTGGTACGCCGAGGAGGAGCGCGCTGCTGATAAACCCCCTCCCGAGTCAAACCTAGAGTCAAAATCTGTAATCAAGTCTTGTATTGAGTCTGAGTCTGACCCCGAGTCTGAAACCGAGTCAGAGTCCAGTTCCAGTCTTGAGTCATCTGTGTCGGATTTTGAAAATCCAGATTTCAAATTTGATGTAATCTTTGAAGACAATTCTGTCATGATCAATAAAGGCTTGCAAATTATTGACTACCCCGCGTGTCTATCTTTCCAAGCATTTCCAAGCAAAAATAATCATATAAATGAAATAAAAAATGAAAAAGAAAAAATAATAATTGGCAAAGAAGAAAATGAACATACATACATTGCATTTGACTGTGTGAACAAGGGACAGGTCAGTGAATGCTTGAGGAAGTTTGCCGATTGTTTCATGTGGAAGGCAAGTGACATCACGGGAATTGACCCAGCAATAGTGGTGCACAAGATTCCAGTATATCCCGAGGCTAAGCCAGTGAAGCAGAAGCTAAGAAGGCTGAAGACCGAATGGTCCTTGAAAATCAAGGAGGAGGTAGCCAAGCAACTGGAGAACAGATTCATAGAACCCATTGCCTACCCGACATGGTTAGCAAATATTGTGCCAGTGCCGAAGAAAGATGGCAAAGTCAGAATGTGTGTGGACTATCGGGATTTGAATAGAGCATGTCCGAAGGACGACTTCCCCCTGCCGCATATCGACTTGTTGGTAGACCGAATGGCGGGACACGAGATGGTCTCCTTGACCGATCTTGCTGTCGGGTACAACCAGATAATGATGCATGTGCCAGATAAAGAGAAAACGGCATTCATCACGGAGTGGGGAACCTACTGCTACAGGGTCATGCCTTTTGGGCTCAAAAATGCCGGGGCAACCTATCAAAGAATGGCGACGACCATCTTCCATGACATGATTCACGAAGAAGTAGAAGTGTACGTGGACGATATGGTTGTTAAATCAAAAACAGCTGACGAACACGTAACCGCACTTGAGAAGTTCTTCCTTAGACTTCGAAAGTACAATTTGAAGCTCAACCCGGCAAAATGCCTGTTTGGAGCTACATCCGGAGTATTTCTAGGGCATATGGTCAGCCAGAAGGGCATAGAGATTGACCCTTCAAAATCCAAAGCCATTTTGGGAATGCCAGCACCAAGGACGGAAAAAGAAGTTCGGGGTTTCCTGGGAAGGCTACAGTACATCAGCCGATTCATCAACCAATTGGCCGATACTTGTGGACCGATTTTCAAATTGCTCAGAAAAGGAGTAGCCGTCAAATGGAATGAGGATTGTCAGAGAGCTTTCGATTAAGTCAAACAGTATCTGTTATCCCCACCAGTTTTACAGCCACCAAGGCTAGGAAAGCCTTTGCTGCTGTACTTATCGGTGACAGAAGAAGCGATGGGTGCAATGCTAGCTCAACAAGCAGAAGATACAAGGGTAGAAAATGCCGTGTATTACCTCAGCAAAAGGATGCTAGAATATGAGTTAAAATACAATAAGATAGAGAAATTGTGTTTGGCTCTAGTATGGGCCTGTACTAAGCTACAGCACTACCTCTCATCTTACACCACAAACGTTGTTTCTGAATCGAACCCCTTGAAATTCCTTATGGAGAGGCCGGTTCTTGATTGTAAGATGGCTAAGTGGGTGTCAGTACTCGCGGCTTATGATTTGAAATTTGTGCAACGGAAGGCGGTGAAAGGCGGAGCCTTAGCCGATCAATTAGCAGAATTACCGGTCGAAGACAAAATGCCAGAGGTAGAATTTCCTGATGAAGACTTGTTGAGCTTGGAAAGTGAAGTCTGGGAAATGTACTTCGATGGAGCTTCGAACTACCATGGAAACGGGGTTGGAGTCGTATTCAAAACTCCTTGTGGCGAATATGTCCCGATCGCAGTCAAATTAGATTTCGACTGCACCAATAATGAAGCCGAGTATGAAGCTTGCATAAAGGGGTTAGAAGCAGCCCTGGAAAAAGAGATAAAGATCCTCAAGGTTTTCGGAGATTCTAACTTAATAGTCTCCCAAGCTTTAAGGAAATGGAGAATTAAAGAAGAGCGTTTGGTTCCTTACCTACAACGCTTGGACGAATTGGCTCAGCAATTTGAGGATTTATCCTTCCACTACTTGCCGCGAGCCAAAAATTAGTTCGCAGACGCTCGGGCTACTTTAGCCTCCATGGTCAATGTAGAAGGAGATCGAGTCATCCGACCTCTAACAGTGCGGCTGCAGAAACAGCCAGCACATATCATGAATTTGGTCGATGACAAACCTTGGTATTGGGATATACAGAATTATCTTCAGAATGAAGCCTACCCGGAGGGATCTACCAAAACTGATCAACGGACATTGAGACAGTTAGCATCCGGATATTTCCTCACTGAGGGAGTTCTGTATAAGAGAAGTTGGAACGGCCTGCACCTAAGATGCGTTGATGAGGGAGAAGCTCAAACCATCATGGATTCCCTACATAATGGGGAGTCTGGTCCACACATGCACGGGATAGCCTTGGCTCGAAAAATCATGAACCTGGGTTATTACTGGTCAACCATGAATGCAGATTGCGTGAGGCACGCGCAGAAGTGTCACAAATGTCAAATTTTTGCTAAGCTGCAAAGACAACCTCCGGTCAATTTGAATCCTATTGCTTCACCATGGCCTTTCGCAACTTGGGGCATAGACGTGATCGCAAAAATCCACCCGAAGGCCTCTAACGGCCATCAATTCATCCTGGTTGCTGTAGATTATTTCATTAAGTGGATCGAGGCAGCCTCTTATTCAGTTTTAAATGCCAAGAAGGCAGCACAGTTTGTCCGTACTAACATCCTTTGTCGGTATGGAACACCGTTCGAGATCATCACGGATAATGGGTCTCACTTTCAAAGTGAATTTTCTGACCTGCTGAAGCAAAAGAAAATTCAACATCATAAGTCCTCACCCTATCGTCCACAAGCAAACGGGGCTGTATAAGCTGCGAATAAGGCTATAAAAGTCATTTTGCAGGAGACTGTTAAAAAGCACAAAGCTTGGCATGAACAGTTACCGAATGCCTTATGGGGATATAGGACTTCAATTAGAACACCTACTGGGGCAACCCCGTATTCCTTAGTATATGGCATGGAAGCAGTATTGCCTATTGAGCTGGAAGTTCAGTCGGCGAGGGTTATCCGGGAAAGCCAGATCAGTGAAGCAAATTGGGCTGAGAATTATCATTTGCAGCTCTTGGGTATGGATGAAAAGCGGTTGCAAGCAATCCACTAAACTCAAGTCTACCAAAGAAGAATGGCACGGCATTTTAACAAGAAGGTCAAAGACCGAAAACTCGAAGAAGGTTGTTTGGTTCTGAAGGAAATTAGACAGCCAATTCAAGATCCACGTGGGAAGTTTCGTCCTCATTGGGCTGGCCCCTATGTGTTGAAGAAAGTATTGTCCGGCGGAGCCGTCATCTTGACTGATTTGGATGGTTTAGAATTTGCAAATCCATGTAATTTAGATCAGTTAAAGAGATATTTTGTATAAGCATTGCATAATGTAAAACGAACTACATTAGACCTGATTCTCTTCGAAAAAAAAAAAAAAAAATTATATATCGGAGATATGTAGGCAGCCCTGTTTGGGCACGGTCTAAACATTAATAAAAATCATCATTTCATCATTCTTTCTTCTTTGCTAATAATAAAAAAATAATAAATAAAAATAATAATAATAATAATAATAATAATAAAAAAAAAACCGCTAAGTCGAAAACCCGAAAGGGCGGCTTAGGCAAAAGTCAGGGCCCGCTAAGTTGAAAACCCGGAAAGGGCGGCTTAGGCAAAAATGGGTAGCTCGCTAAGTTGAAAACCCGAGAGGGCGGCTTAGGCAAAAATCAGAGCTTGAATAAATAAAGTTGGAAAATGCTTGGAAAGCTTAAAAGTCAAATGACATGCCCAATTGAAAGCAACAAAGGCAAACAGTCTAAAATCAAGCAGAAAACTAAAGAAAGTAGAGTCCACGTCCAAATAAAACATACATCCAAAAATCCAATGCCAAAACACCAAAATCCACACCCAAAGTCCCAAGTAAAAGACAAAAGAGTTCAAACAAAGCCAAAACACCAAAAAAAAAGTCCAAAAGCCTATTAGAGTCTAGGTACCCCGTCGCCTCCGTGGGGCAACGTCCTCCGAGTCATCCCCAGTTGCTGAACTCCCTCCAGCCTCGCCTGTCCGAGGAGCCAACATGATCTCCTCATCAGTCCTAATCCCATCACCAGCGTCAGCCTGAGTCCAACCCTCGAGTGCACTCAGCAATGTGTTCCTCCTTGGCTTTTCCACTGGCCAGACAACGGTCATGAACCAGGTCCGATATTCAGGAGAAGTATGAATACCAGCAAGATTAGGTAAGGGCCTAACCATGTAATGGTCTCTAACCCATGCCCTAAGAACGGCTCGGGTAACTCCCGGAGTGATGGCTGAATCAGCTAAAGAATCATCCATGGTCGGAACAGTCTGATCTATCCCCATCTGTCTCAGAACGCGCGAAGCACAGTACCAGGTGCAATGTGTAAGGCCCAACAGGTAAACCTGAGTATGGCGGAAGCTAACCTGAATAAACCGGTTGATATCATACCAAGGTACGAACCACAACACCTCGTTTGGACCCAATTCCATTAGCCATGAAGTCCATGCATCAGCAGACGGGTATGTGATCAGAATCCTCCGCATACGATACTGAGAAGGGTTGTAAGGCAAACGGGTAGGAGCAGCAACCACTTGAAGGTGGTCCTTCAACCAAACCTGAGTAATGGATCCTTTCTATTACAAAGGGATGAACCAAAAAAAAAAAAAAAAAAAAAAAAAAAAAAAAGATGAGAGGAAAATACCTGAAGTATAATCGGGGAAACTGTCCAGTCCTCGAAGCCTAGAGCAGCTCTGTCAAGGCTCCTGATGGTTTCTGCCAGCACAATGCCACCAATGCAACCCATGTCCTCCATCTGCCGAACCATAGGACAGAGTCGCAAGTCCCCGAAGCCTGGGTCCTTGTTAAACAAGAAACCAGCTAATAAGCAAAAAACCAAGGCCCGCATCCTCAGCCTCATCCGGTCTGGGTCATCTGAACGGACCTCTGAAAATTCATCAATCAGAGGCAGCAGAATTGCTTTCTGATCACCAACAATCATAGCCCTAGCTTGAGGTTGACTGAACTGAAACAGGCTTTCAAATGACCGAACATATCCGACTTTGACCTCATGCCTAACTAAAGGGGCATTAGGGTCACACCCTATGATAGCACAAAACTCCTCGAAAAGAGGGCACATCTCCTCCATCATAGCTCCGAACCGGAAAACGTGGGCCTCAGGGTCCCAGAGTCTGATACAGGCCCATAAAAAGTTCCAGTCGATCACTACCCCCCTAAGGGTAATGATAGGAGAGAGGCCATACCTCTTCAAGTTGATCGTTTCAACTTTGGAGAGACTCCTAGCCCAGCTGTGCATGCTGTGATTGAAAGAAGGATTCATTCTTTGAAAGCAACAAGAACAAAAAAAGAAGAGAGAAAAGAGAAAAAGAGTGAGTGCAAAACCAAAACGAAGAGCCGTTTTTTATAGAGAAAATGCACCGAATAAGGGCGGCAGCAGCCGCCGAAATGATGGCGGCAGCAGCCGCCGAATTGCCACCGAATAACGGCGGCAGCAGCCGCCGAATAATGACAGCAACGGCCCCCACAAAATTCACAATCAGGCCCCAGTGGCCCGAAGAATCACAATTCAGGCCAAAGTGGCCCGAAAAATCACAATCAGGCCCCAGAGGCCCGAAAAATCACATTCGGCCGCAGAGGCTTGAAAATTCACAATTCGGCCTAACGCCCGAAATTCGAAACTCGGCCTAGGGTCCGAGAATTCACAACTCAGACCAAGGCCCCACAATCCCAATTTGGCCCAACGTCCGAGTTTCGCCTTCAAAATTTGCTCCTTCAGACGGCCACTGGCTCTCATAAATCATTTTTATGATAGCCAGTGGGGGGCAACTGTGAATACCCAAATTTTGAGGCTCAGAAAGCCTGTTTTCCCGGACTGCAAACAGTCCGGCCGGACCGGAGGCTATTTCGGAAGTTCACCGAAAACATGTCAATATGGTACTTAAAACGTCCGGAATATCGCGAGGATCGCGGAACAGGTCCCAGAATATTTTTCGGAGGTCCGGAACTACCAAAAAGGCCCTCGGAGCGAGGCACGGTGTCCACACCGGGCACGGCGGCAGCAGCCGCCCAGCCTGGGCGGCACCTGCCGCCCCACTTCCTGGGCAAGGCCTGCCGCCTAGCGCGGGCGAGGCCTGCCGCCCCGCGCGGGCGAGGCCTGCCGCCCAGCGTGCGCGGGACCTGTCACCCCGCGCGGGCGGGGCCTGCCGCGCGCGCGGGCGGGGCCTGCCTCGCGCTGCGGGCGGGCCTGCCGCCCAGCGCGCGCTGGCGGGACCTGCCGCCCAGCGCGCGCGGGCGAGGCCTGTCGCCCCGCGCGGGCGGGGCCAGCCGCCCAGCGCGCGCGGGGCCTGTCGCCCCGTGCAGGCGGGGCCTGGCCCCCCCACGCCCCTGGGCGGCACCTGCCGCCCAGACCAGGCGGGCCTACCGCCCCACCGACTGGGCGGCAGCTGCCGCGCTCCCAGGCGGCACCCCCCGCCCAGCGTGGGCGGGGCCTACCGCCCCACCGACAGGGCGGCAGCCGCCGCCCTCCCGGGCGGCACCTGCCGCCCGGGACCCGAAAATGGTCTATAAATAGACCATTTTCAGTCCAATTTTGGCACCCCGGTCTGTATTGACGGACGAATCCTTCTCCCTCTCACGCTCCTTGCGTTTTCTTTACCGCTTTTTGCATTTAATTTAATTTTTATTGCATTTTTATTGTGATATTTGGACATTAAAATTAAACAAATTAAAATTAATTAATATTTCCTAAGCGAGGAGCTTAATCTGGAGTTAAGAAGCGGTCATCGATTAAATCAGGTATGTAAACAAAACTCTGCCTATTTAATTTTAGCACTTCATGCATACTTCTCTTCTACTCTTAATAATTCTACAATTGCATAAATGCATCCACGTCATTATTTTTGGTAAATAAACTGCCTTAATTAATTTGATTAAGCTTAAATGCCCAGTTAATCAATAATCGTGGTATTAAAGTTTAAATCCGACAATATTGGCTAAAAGAGCCTAGTTAATTAATAACTACGGTTCAATTGCCTTATTTCGAACAAATCCGGCTTAAGTCCAATTAATCAATAATTGTGGCTAAAAGCCTTAATCAATCACATTTCGACAATAAATTGTGATTAAGCTCGAACGCCCGATTAATCGATAATCGTGGCATTAAAGCCTAAATCGCACATTTTTGGCAAACTAATTGCCTAAAACAACACATTTTGGCCAAAGGCCTTAAAATCAACCATTTTGGCGACAATCGCCTAAATCGCACATTTTTGGCAAACTAATTGCCTAAAACAACACATTTTGGCCAAAGGCCTTAAAATCAACCATTTTGGCGACAATCGCCTAAATCGCACATTTTGGCAACAATTGCCTAAATCAAATCATTTTGGCTAAAAGCCATTAAAATCAACATTTTTGGCAACATGCCTAAAAATCAATCAATCTTTGGCAAAATGCCTAAACAAAATGCACAAAGCATACACACACTCATGCACAAAGCATACACACTTATGCACAAAGCATACACACACTTATGCACAAAGCATACACACACTCATGCACAAAGCATACACACAAAATGCACAAAGCATACACAAAATCATGCACAAAGCATACACACAAAATGCACAAAGCATACACACACTCATGCACAAAGCATACACACTCATGCACAAAGCATACAAAATCATGCACTAAGCATACACACACCCATGCATTAAGCATATCATTCAAAGCCCTCTAAAAGAGGCCTATCGAACTACGTTGACTTTGATCTTCCATTCAAACGAAAGTACGTAGGCACGTTCGGGATTTCACCCCGGGTGGCAAGTCAAAATCACTCAAACATTTCATTAATCCATCATTTACCTTGCAAAGCATTCATTCATCGGTTAGTTTATCGGCATGACATAGTCTCGGGATCCATCTCGGGTTCGTAGATTGTGCCTTAATCATTGGGATAATTAATCTAGTAACTAGGTTAATTAAAAATGGAGTCACTTAGGGTTTTTTCCTAGTTTACCCTTAAATAATTAAACAAGGTGGCGACTCACACACTCACGTGCATTTCTTTCTTTTGTCATATGCATCACATGCCTATGACATTTTGGGGAAGGGGTTCACAGAGTGGATCGGCTACTGATGCTTCTGCTTTCTGGGATTTACTGGACCCTCCTATGTGAGCTCGAGTCATTGCTACTAGATTCGGGGATTACGCCGCAGGATTGTGTCGCACCCAGCCTCGTTTCTCGCCCGCTATGCGATATGCATTGATGGAGCGGTGGAACGATTGTACACATACTTTCGTATTCGGGTTTGGCGAGATGACTCTCACACCCATGGACTATGCTGCGATTACTGGCCTATGCTTCACTGGCCCGGTTCCCTGACTGGATGCTCAGTATCAGACGGCCACTCTTGGGGCCCAGCTAGTCCGTTCCTTGCTCGGTGTCACTACGCAGACCCGGTACATCGTACAGGGGTGCATGTCTTACGAGACGGTCTTTCAGTTCTGGGCCGAGAGGATCAGGACCCGCTTGGAGGCTTGGAGGGAGTTGCCGGAGGAGGCCCGACCTGCTGCTCCTGCATATACTCAGGAGGAGAGGGACCAGGCTGCTCGGTCCTTCTTATTCTACATTATCTCGTCTCAACTGCTATGCACCTCCCAGAATAAGGGAGATCCGGCGGTGCTAGCATGTCTTTGGGATCTGGGCCAGGTCGAGTCCTTCGACTGGGCCACACTCGGTTTGGCTCATCTCTATCACGGTCTGGATGTCTGGACCCGTGGTAGCGGTGAGTCGAACTGGCTGTTCATCCAACCTCTGGAGGTAACATTCTTTCATTCTTCGCCCTTTTATTCGTTATTATCAACCATCCAACCAACTGATGTCATTTCTTCCTCTGCTGCAGGTATGGTCCTATGAGTACTGTATCTACCCGGGCGGTCCGAGCGGCGATTCTCCCGTCGAGTCCAGTAGGATTCCTCGCTACCTGGCCCACTGCCACCACACTTATGCTAGTGGCGAGGATCCCGAGTACTGGCGGAGCTTCCTTAATGACCGGGAGCTGTCTGATGTGAGTACAGAAAGAACCTCAGAATCTTTAGCTTATCTTCTTTTCTTCTTTTATCTTAATACACAACAAATACTGATTTCTCCTTCTTTTGTAGCTATCCCTGACTCCATGGGACTGTGAGGCCTGGCGGACCTATCCGGGCCGGGAGGTGGCCGAGTTGCACACCCGGTCGAGGCTGCTGATGCGCGGGTATTGGGCCGACCGATACTTCCTAGGAGAGAGAGTCTTTGACACTCCAGTAGCTCCAACACGGCGGAGGGTGCCTCATGCCCCTCCTCGGCATATGTGTCTGCTGGAGGGTTTGACCCGGGAGGACTTGGAGGTAGAGTACAGAGGCTTCTCGGTGAACGATTTCCTGTCCGCCGGTGACTTCCCTTCTTACTTTGCTTCTCGGATGCAGGCGCGGCTTCCCGAGGTCCTCGAGTACACCCAGGTAACTCATCTGATCTTCTGCCTTATTTACTGTT